>NC_091015.1:42493273-42658273 GCF_041296385.1 Aphelocoma coerulescens
TTTAACTGAAAGGATCTTTTACAAGGCAGACAGACAGAAGGCAATCCCGGAATGTTTTCAAGGACTTCCCATATTTCAGAATTATAATGGCAAAATGCCTACATCAGAATCTTAAACTCAAGCATTAATCAACAAAATGAAAGACTAATTTTATAAGAAAAATGTAATAAAACTCATTTTAAGAAGTTTTCCCTTCATTATTTTTTCCCTTAAAGGAACCAATTCTCTCCTAATGGTAATTATGCTGCTTTGGAGTAATGATAATACTCAGGCAGCTCAGTTTTAGGCTGCTGTTTTTAAAGTGAAGCCAAATCACTTCACTCACTTGCAAGTTGAAGAGTAACTTTTATAAACTTTTCTACCAGTTTATATAAGCTATCTGTGATCTTTCAGATAGAAAGCATTGTACTGTTGCCTCCAAAGTGTACTGTACTACTTTTGGTATAGTCTATATACCAGCCTTTAAATTGCACTACCACCTTTTTCATTTAAAAAAAAAAAACAAAAACAAAAACAAAAACAAAAAAACCCTCCAAATGAGCCAGGAAGGGGAAACTCACAGTTTTAGTGTCTGTATCAGCAGTTTAATGCACTTCTGTAACTCCTGAGGAGGGGGAGGTGGTGTTGGGGTCCTAAACCTAAATGATTTTTCTGATATTGAAAAATCAGAGCAGGATATGCTATTTTTAAACAGTTAAAGGAATACCTACATTTTCATATTAAAATAATATTATTAAAACTAAGACGTTATACAAAATTACAAACACCTCTTGTACTTTAGAAGGCAGCATCAGTCTAAACCCAACCAAAGGGTCTTTTTACCATTTACAATAACACTCAAGGCCATGGAAGTTGTATACACATTAGGATGACATCTCTTAATAAATGATGTGGTTCTGAGGACAGGGGGGAAAAAGTTTACCTTATGTCCCCTTAATATCCATTTCAAATTGTCAAAAACTTCAGAAAGCTGGAACGTGTGAGACATAACGAAGAGATCTTACCATGTAAGCAGGAGCTAGAAAACACAGAACTAGTCCTGGCTCTTAACCAGACTCCTTTCACAACCTTGGGCAAGCCACAGCTACTTTGCCTCCACTGTTCCTCTTCATAACAGAGAAATAGTATTCACATCTTTCTAGAAATGCTGTGAAATGTTGTTGGTTACATTATGCTTGTCTCCAAAAGAAGTATTTACAGGGAAAAACGTTTCATTTTCAGGCCTGCTGTGCCACTGTTTTTCCCCTGCCGCACCCACACACCTTTTCAAAGTAATGTAAGCAGTTGGAGGGACGGAAAGAGAAGAGGCAGAGGGAAGGTCCCAGCATGTGTAAGATTGGGATGTCACATATGTACGGATTCATGCATTTCAGAAAACTACACACTTACTTCTGTGACTGATATACCTCAAATTGACAGAGGAAAAGTGAGGAAAACACCATGAAAGAGTATCCTTATGGTAAACAGTAAGATGACTCTGATTATCTAAATGAAATGGTTTTCCAAAAGAAACATTTTTTTAGTCTAATAATGTTGCCTTCTTTCTTCCTTTTTAAATATAAAATCATGTCAGGTGAAAATGCTGTTTTATAATACATACTAATAGCTCATTGAAAATGAAGGGAGTTCCACCAACCCAAGTCAAAATTTTCTCAGTTTGGATATGCACTTTTTCAACTCTCACTGTCACTCAAAAAGAAATGGAGCAACTGTAAAAATTAAGTTATTTTAGATTAAGGATTTAACTTTTGATACTCTACATCTTTCCCCACATAAAGAACACATATATCCTGAAGTGATGAACAAGTAGCACATCAAAAGAGTGTTGACTATTAAAGCCTGAATATAGTAATATGGAAATAATAATAAGGAAGTGCATTGCACAAAGTAATACTGTTGTATTCCTAACCACTTCGGTGTTTTCTTAGTTGACAGTTACATTTCTAGTAAAGGAAGAAGAGATTTCTGTGGACTTCAACAGTCACAACAGATTTAATTCCACTTCCTGTTGCACACCTTCTGCACAACCTAGGTCCTCCACCAGTATAATTGCACATCTGTTTCCAACTTGTTCTCCCACTTTTTGGTCTTACCCTGATTAGGTTTTCTGGAGTGTGAAATTATTCAAATTCATACATACAGCAGAGGATTCTAAAACTGCCTTGATCCAATCAAAGTAAGGTGACACATGCAAAATACATTACCTCATTTACTGGCACTTAGCCAATTTTCATTCAGCTTCAGTTTGTCCATAAACTGAACTCCCAAAAGCAGCCAATCAATCTATGATTACCAACAAAACTGTATCAAAATAAAAGTCTAGTCATGATAAGGTTCATTTTTATATTGTTTCCCACAAAAGTGTTTGTATCTATAACATGCTAATGTACTCTCAGATTCCCTCACATAAACTTGAAATCCTCTAAAAATAACATCCTTTGACAACAAATTCTCAAAAACACCTGACAAAATGGTGCCAGAGATCACCACACAGAGATCATCACCAGAGATCTCAGTGAGACAAGCACTAAAGGACAAGATTCTTAAATCAACTTTTCATGAATTATACCATTATGTGTCTTATATCACTACCAAAGCCCATTTCTGTGCAAGATCAGAGGTATAATGAACAAATAAAAATTACTAATTGTTGTTCTATTTGTTCTAATTTCATTAGCATCATTTTACTCAACAGTACATAAGACTATAAAACATACTGACAAAAGAATTTCCTCTGGATATGCAAGGGAAATACAACACGCAAGGATAACTTGGTTCAAAATATTTACAAATCACCAGTATATTACTTAGAACAATTTGAACAGATGAAGAAACTAACATGAAAAAGCCATTAGAGCTAGACAATTGACTCTCAGTCACAAAGAATTCATTAATAATTCCACGAGGATCATTAATGTAATTATCAAACCAAAAGGACAAATTATGGCCACATCTATACAACACCAGGAACCAGAATACATAGTTATGATGTAACCACACTTTTCCTTATAATAATGTTACCTTACAATAGCACTGTTCTGTTCTGATTGTTAAAAGGCAACAGGAACCCATCAACAACCTAAACCACTCCAGTTCTGAATGAAACAATTTTTTTCTCAGTTTTAAGGTGAGTTTCATCTGTTTAAGCTCGTTTGGTTTCATATGCGTGACTTTCAGGTTTTTTAAACATTTTGACTCAACAGACCTGCTTTTTGTACAGTATTTTCATCTTCTTGGTTTCTACTTGTAAATTTTATTCTTTAAAGGCTATTTTTAATTTAAAACCTGAATCAACCCTAACTGCACATAGGGGGAAAAAATTCTCTATCTGACATTCCTAATCACAGAACGTGGGAAAGGAGAAGTCAGTTGAAAAAAAGACTGACCTAGAGATTTAATAAAGGCTCAGACACTCAAGGCCCTTTCCAAAATACAGCAAGCAGCTATTTGGTATCAACACTATGTTATGAATCGCTGCACCTCATTATCAATCCTCGAAAAGGAAAACAAACCTCCCTCAAAACGTCTGCTTCCAAAGGACAAAGGCAATTAACAGGGGCAGGTGAAAAAAAAGAAAAAAATTTTTAAAAAAAACCCAACAGTGACAGTGTATTAGAGTGACAGGGGAATTTAAAGATGCCATATGCATTAGGTTATATTTCCTAAATTAAGGCTTAAAGGCAACAAGAACTGTAGATTCCTCAGACCTGTTCAAAGTTGAATTTATCCCAGGTTGAAAACATCCTGGAAGCACAACAAAGCTGGATTAATTTATCTTCTCAACATACACATTTGTAAAGGTAGAAACCCTTGTAGACTCTATCTTAAAAAAGGTAATAAAATGTTGCTAATATAAACATGGTAGTGTCTTAGTTATGGCAGTCTACCCAAAAATAGACATAGCCATGCTGCCTTCAGCCTTCATACTATTCAGTGTTCTGCACATCTTAAAACACTCCTTATTTCTACCCCTCTTGAGTTACAAAAGCAAACCACAATAATTAAATAAAATATTCTTCATATGTATTATGGCTATGTTCACACACAAGTCAGTCACCCAATATCTCAATGACTGGTATTGAAACTGAAAGCCTAATTAGCAAGATGAGGGGAATAACCCCAGCGTTCTGGCCCACCTCCAGTATGAATAATTGCTTCTACCTATGCAAAATCCCCCCTGTCATTTCAATTAGGTAAAATATTCCTCACATCCTGCTCTTAAATTGCTTGGTATTGTTTATAGTGCCATTGTAAGAGCTGCTGCATTCTACCCTGGGTACAGTTGTATTTTGATAGTAATAATGTGGCAACTCCTACTTTTAGCTACTTCATTCAAAAATCCTAGTTTTGCAAAAGGCTGTCTGCCATCAGAAAAAGAACCAACCAACTATAAAGATTATTGTGCATATATTAATGACAGAAGTATAAAATTTGTGTAGAACACAGGCAACACGTTAAGAGATATTGAGGTATAAAAATAAGTCAATCAGGCATAAGCATCTCTTTGGCAGTTCAGCAGCATAACAAGCAGCCATCTTATCACACTATCACAACTTTGAATGTCTCAAAAAGCCAAAGCTAACAACTCTCACAAATGACTGTGAAATCCTACCAGTACATTAAAACACCCTTCTAAAAGCTCAGATATATACACACCAATTTAACAAGGAAGAGAATGAAGTCAGTCATCAACCAGCCTTTCCAGGGCCTCCAAAACCACAGTTGCACAGAGATACAACTACACTTTGCTTCCTGCTCAGCAGTGTGCACACCCTGAATACCTGTTCCCCAAAACAGTCACCAATTCACCCCAATGCTTCCATTGTGCCTCACTCCATAATCTTCAAAATTCTCCAAAAACCCTAAAATTTGGATTACGATTTGTTTTAAATTGTTCATCTGACTAAAAAAAATCCTAACTGAAGAAGGACTTAGAAGTTTTGTAGGTTTAATTAATGTTGATTTAAAGAGGGACACCTGAGGCTTATTATTTCTTCACCATATCAGAGTGTTTTCTTGCTGTCCTCTTTTGGGTCTGAACTGCCACTGAAATGGTTATTAATAAGTAAACTCCAGAATGCTTACATTAGCTCATGGTCCTTTTATTGTTCTCTCCTCCTTTATACTGCCCTATCCCTTAAAAGATACAGTTTTAATTGACTATAAAATCCACTTAGAAAAGCACTCACTGGCTTGAGTTATGAAAGTTAAAATATATGTTTTATTTAGGAAAATATGCAAGCAAATATCTGCAGAAATTCACATTAACACTAACTGTACTTACTATTTCACAGAACATTTCAGTAACCACATCGGCAATTTATTGTTATTTATTGTTATGGCAGTACGGAAACTTCCACAATAAAATAGACACCAGGAGTGAAAAGAGCTGTAAAACCATAAAAAAAAAAAGTTTGCTTTTTTCTTGTCCTGGCCTCCGAGGACTGTAAATCTTAGGCTTTCTTTTTTCCTAAATTGTCTTCTTTCAAGGATTACCAGTGTAATAAATACCTTTGCCTTCTACTGACTAGACACATTTTCTCCTGTAGACTCACTTCCTGTGGGAAACGTTACATCCAAAACTACACATGCAGTATTAGAATTGCAATCGCTGCTGCAATTCTGTTCGTGTATTAAAAAAAGCACCAAGAATAGAGCAGCTTTCACTTTATCATTATCTTCTGTAAAAGGAATATCACTCTTGCATGGGAAATAGCAATATACATATAAAAAATTATTTCAAAATACAGTAGAAAATAATTTCCATTAAGTACACCTGCTGGGGAAAAAGCTGCACACACCAATGATTAAGCGTAAGTGTGCATCTGTCCTTTAAATATGCATAGCAGTAATAGCTTAAATGCAGTTCAAATCATGGCCAGTCTTGCTGCATGTACAAATCTGCACCAGGCAGTGCTAAATTAAAAAGCACCTCTGATAAGTTCACAAAAGACAAAGAAAAAATTGGTTGTAAACTCCTCTGCATTGCAAAGATCTCTTTTGTCTGTCAATCAACAGAAAAGTATTATTCCACCATCACAAAAGGCAAACCTTTGGAGTCAGTATAGGTCTGTGTGTTGTGCAAATGTGCAGTTGCTAAGAAGCAAATATGCTTCTCCTCTAATCAAATAGCCCAGCTCAGCAATGCTGCTGGCTTGGGGCAAGAAGCAAATTCCACCAGCCACAAACTTAGAAACAGTCTTGAATTATTTGTTGCTGACCGCTGGCTGAACCCTGTCCTGATGAGCACCATCACCATTAGCCACTTCTCAGTGTATTCCATCAACCAATGGCAATAGCAGCATGCTACAGCTCAGGCTGCAAGGAATTGATCAAACAGGGTAATGAGACTATTTCTTCATGGAGGTTATTTTAAATGAATATAAATATTTTCTTTCTACATAATTTGCCACAAAAGGTCACTGAACTCCCTGCGATTCTAAAGAAAAATGCTGTGGTATCCCCTTTATATATTTGAGTTAGGATATAGCCAACAAACAATTCTGGGCATTTTTGATGATCGTGTAAATCTTAATGAGGTGGCATCCCAGACAATTGATTAGCAGCAACGTTCTATCTTCACATTTAGTTACGAACAAAAAGAAGATTTGATGGTATTTTCGAAAATCATGATATACCCATGCCCTTAAAATCTTTCATGAGAGAATATATTCTGTGAGACTAAAGACTTACACTTTTGCTATTAACAATAGATCATGCATATTTAGCTATGCTTGCCTTACTTTGATATTATAGCCCTTTCTATAGATTCTTTTAACTGAACTCATATGTTAAAAATACCCACTTTGTGTCTGAGTTGAGTTACTGATGAGACGTGCATTCAGACACCCTGTCTGCCGTAGTAGTTTTCTTTAAAAAACTCCTATAAAGAGACACCAAGAGATACTTGAAATTTAATTCAAAGCAACTGCTACAAAAATCCCATCAAGGCCCTCCTTGTCCCACACAAGATTTTTAATCCTATCATTTCCAGTACTGGACAATTTCTGCAATGCTGGGAAAACGTGTAAATATTGATTTAAATACCAGTCTAATAGCATTTTATTAACAAAAGCATTATAATAGGATAGTATTAAGACTATGATAAAGAAAAAGTGCTTATTATTTTCTACTTTTAGGGATAATAATCTAAATATATTTAAATAGCCAACCAAACATAGTTGTTCATGCTTGAGAATTTCCAAGGTTACCTTGAATAATTTTAAGTAAATACTTTCAACACAAAAGAAAATTTTTATTTACACCCAGGGATGAGTATCATTCATTCATCTGAGACACAGCACTTGAAAATGCAGATTAAAATACAAATCTAAAAAAATATATAAAGGAATTTAATTAGTTCACCTTGTCCTGATTAATAGGAGTTCACTTACATAATAATAGAACAGGCTTCGGATTTTTTTTTTAATTCACATACAATACTCAAAACTTTTTTTTTTTTTTTAATTAACAACACAGAATAAAAATGTGTTATCTGAAATTCTGTTCCTCTTATGTGGTTGGGATCCTCATCTCCTCAAGCTTTTTTCTCCTCTAACTGAATGTCTCTGACCAGTAGAGGAAATAATTTTTTTTTTTTAATAAACTAGTAAGAATATTAATAATAATTACAAAAATAGTTTAGATCAACAGGATTTTCCTCCCACTTCCCACCCCTATTAAAATACTATTTCCAGAGCATTCCTTTCTAACTCTTTATCAATACCATCATTATATGCTGTATGGCAGTGAAGTGCATCTAAGGCTTGAAGAGAATAAAGCAACTCAGATGTGTTTGCTCTATTGAGCCACCATTGCTACATTTTTAAATCTTTTTTTTAAGAAAAGTTGACAGCAAAAATAAAACTGTAGTCCTGCAAGAAAAAAGTAGAGCTTTGTTGGCTATTTATTCCAAAACATAAAGCTTGTTACATCTCTTACACAGACCCTACCAATTCTTACCGTTCATTCATAATGTCTTTTAAAAGTCAGTTTCCAAAAATAAAAAGGAAAAATTCTACATTAATGTTGAAGATGTTTAAAAATCTGTGAGAGGAGATGAAGCTAGGACTATTCAAAACATACAAAATCCTGAGAAACTGTTTTCAACATAGATTAAAGAAACCAATTTATACATAAATCCTATTTTTTCCTCAAAGCAATGTTAATATGCTAAGTCCTAAATTCCATTTAAAAACAAAAAAAGTGGTCCCTTACAAAACCAGTGAAAAACAACATTCATTTGGGGGCAGGAAGAAATCAGCACCCACTCGCAAAAGACTTCTCAACAACGGACTAACATTTGACAAACATCAGTGGAAACAGCAAAGAAGCCAATACAACTTCCAGTGCCAAGGAGCCAGATGGCACTGCTGGAAAAATTATATCTACAGACTGGCAGCTTGATCCCATGATTATTGCCCAGGGGAGGAGGAAGAGGAAAACAAGAGGTATTTCAGTGTGATGGAGTAAATCAATTATCACCAGCTCACTACGGCATTTTCACATTATTTTTATACCACATTCTAATATCGCTCAAGTGAACGAGAGCACTGGAAGATTACAGCAATCTGAGGCAGAAAAAAAGGTGTGCCATACATTAAAAAACCTGTATGTACTTAAATGTATCTCTGTCAACTCCATCACACAGTCCATATTTCCAAATGAAATTTGCAGATATATTGTCGTTAACAAGTAAAAACAAGGTTTTTGTTTTTCTGGTTTTACTTTTGACCTGAAATTCCAAACGTTATCTACAAAGATTACAGACAAAAACATCTCTGCACTTCCCAATACGACTACTTTCTTTAGTGTATTTTCAACTCTTAACATGCAGTTATGTTACACATACCATTACCAAGCAACCATTTTGCTAAAATATTTCAAAAATATTTGATCAAACAAGTTTGTGGTAGTCTCACCAATTATTTTTCTGATAAAATACAGCATTAAAGCTAGCTTCTGAAGAAGCCGTTAGAGAAAAATCAGCCCACTCCTACTAAAGGAAAGCAGATCTAGAGAACAAAAAGACAAGTTTTTTCCCGACTACCTTCATATGCATATATATTCAAATTACTAAACACAGAATAGACAGAATTATGAGAATGTGTTAGACTCTCCCTGTGAAAACAGGTAAGGTTAATATTTTTTTTAATTGGAAGTCAATGACAACACTTGCCTTAACTTCTTTTCCAAGAAACTTTAATAATAAGGCCCATTTCCTCTACCCATCCTTGCAAAAGAACACATCCTATTACCTACCAAAAAGACTTGGACCAGCTTCACTTCACTTGTCTCCAACCCATTTTCATCTTATTGCACTGCCACGCACACAGCCTAAATTTCCTTCTGCTTCCATTCATATTATTTCAACACTAATCCTTTTCCCTTTCATCTTCAATGTAAAGCAGTGATGCACAAGTGCAGCTATGTGAAGCACATAATAAACTAATTGCACCTTTGAATATGTATTTTAAGTATTTACACCTCACCCATGTCCAAGCTGTGAAAGCCCCATCCCTGGAGTGTTCAAGGCCAGGCTTAATGGGGCTTTAAGAACCTGGTCTAATGGAAGATGTTCCTGCCCATGGCAGGGGAGTTAGAACTAGATGATTTTTAAGGTCCCTTTCGTCCCAAACCATTCTATGATTCTGTGATGCAGAGAAATACAAAATTTGACTGTTTAGTAACAAGCAAAAATTGTTTTATATGAAGAACAGGATGTCTCTGAAAATGTATTATCAGGCCCTGATGTACCTTGCATTAAGGAACACATGTTCAAGTAGGCAGAATAAATATAGAGGAGGACAGGAAAATCTCATTTAGAGCAGAAGAGGTTTTCCTCCATTATGTAGTGTAGGTTCATTCATAATTCCTTGCCCAAAAGGGGCTCAAAACTATTTCTGACTACCAGCAGTAGAGAAGACAAGACCAGGATACTCACAGGATGTTACCCATCATTATAGTGGTAACGGTGAATAGGCTGTGGCTGGTATTAGTTAAGAAACTGTAGTAGTAATTTCAGTTTGGAGAAAATACGGCATTCAGCAGTTTTAGTCTGCTACTCTACTCTACTCTACTCTACAATCCTACTGTTGTAAGTAATCCAAGTAAACATCTATGAAAAATTACCAAGGAAAGTATCAAACTAATACTGCCTAGTGACAGATGTCCAAAGAAGTATGGCTCCTGCTGAAAATTTTTAAGCAGTGAAAAATATCTGCAACATCTTCTTGAGAAGGCCAGTAGTGAGCTTGTCCATTCAGTGGATACCATAAAAATTTCATCTACTATGTGGGAGGTTTTTTTGCAAAACAATTCAATAAACCTTTTCATGACATAGTTAAATTTGAGTGGAAAAGTAAAAATCTCAAAATTCACAAATATTAATCCACTGCAACCTTGCTTTTATTTGAAAGGAAACAAACCCAAATCCACTAAAATTAATGCCTGGACTGCATGATGCCAGATAGAAAACAGGCCTGTTTTGTTCTTGCTTAAGATCTACAGATTCACTTTGCACCTCTACAGAAACTTCTAATCAGTTAATACACAAAAACAGGAACATGGGAAAAATCTTTTTCTGTTCATTAGGATTGATACACACTTCATGCATGTAATAAATAAAATATGGGCACAAATTCTTAATCATCAATTCAGAGAAAGAAATGCCTATGCCAAACTTAGCTTGTACTTACACTGCAAGGCTATACTCTTTTCTGCCAGTAGGTTTCTATATCCAGGGACCTCTAAAGCCTCATCCTTGAGACAAAACATGAATTATCACACAGAGCACTGTTTTAAATAGTTCTGATCTAGTCTAAAACAAAGAAAACACTATGGATATGTAGAGCTTTTTCTCCCCAAGAAGTTTGTGACTACTACATAGCATATGTTGAAGACAGACCCATTTTTCTGTCATACATGGTAGATTTCAGGAAGGAAAAGATGCCTCTTGCCTTGAATGGCAAGCAGCCTCAATCTGTCAGACTTGCTCTCCTCTGGCACCACAAGGATACCCACCTCAGGGTGCCACTGGAGTAGTGTGAAGCCGTGCTATCATCTAAGATTGATGCATCTTTTTGGTTCTAGGAGGAAGGGAGTAAGGAGCAGAATGGAAGCTGCCTTGCCACTACTGCTTGGCAGGAAGAAAGAGGAATTACAGGGAAATCAGAAGGTAGAAATTCACTTAGTCGAGATAAAGCACCAATAAGGTCCTAAAATCATAATTAACTGCCTCCAGAACATACTTGAAAAGCTTATCACATATCTAAGAGGCAGAAGGAAAACTTCTCTTCCTTTTCATGTCAGCTATTTGTAATGCGTAAGAACCAAACTAGAAGAACATCAGGCCAACAAGCAATATAATGTAAACAGAAAAATCCATTCACCTCAACTTTCTGGGCTTTTTTTTTAACCATAATATTGTTATATATCTTGAATAAAATTATGATCTAATATGAAAAAGAAATGGATTAAGCAGGTCATTATTTAGTTTTTATTGTGGATATTGTCCTATGTAGTGGTGAAGTGTACATGGCTGTTTTGTTATTGCTCAGTCACTGAAGCAACATAGATGAAATAAAATGAGCAACAAACCATGTCATCTCTCCCATGGGAGAAAGGTAAATGTTAAAAGAACACAGGGGTTTATTGTTTGATAGGAAGTTTTTCATCATGATAATTAGAAGTTCAAACATTTTAGTATCATCAATTTGTACACACTGTTAACCTACACAATGCCATTTTTAACTTTATTGTTGACTTTATTAGGGCCAAAATTTCACTTAACACTTCTGCTTCCTATCAGAAATTACTCCCTTATGTTCTGTACAAATGGTTTAAATCAAATTTAATCAGATTAGCTTTGCATATTTCAGATGCACTTTTTTTTTTAAACTTCTTGCTTCTCCATCTAGTCATTGCTGCTATAGGCACTGCTATGGATCCAACAAACAAACCAGCAAGCAACCAAGCAGTTCAGTTGTTTGTTCTTTTCATAAGGTTTCAAAAGCATCTACATGTGGAAAGTTATAAAGATTCTATTCAGTCTTCAAAAATGTTCATTACAGAAGGGAAAAAAAAAAGGAAATACACAATTGCCATGTCTTTTATGGACAAAATAGAGTCAAATGTCAACAGACTGACAGAGTTTAGGGTATGTATTCTCTCCTAGAGAGTGCAGAACTGGGACAAGCTGTCCAAGGGACAGTGCAATTGCACCAGTAGAGATTTTTCGGCAAGATGAGGCCCACCAAGAAACATCTCAGGCAGACTATGGGTGACACATTGATTTCACTCTTAAGGCCTCTCCTATTCAACAAGGAGTTGATCTTTACAGCTTTTGACAATTCCAACAAAGTCAGCACCCTCTTCTCATGTGTTAAACAAACAGATTTGCATCCAGGAATTTATGCTCATATGGCTGGTCCCCACGTGCACCAATATCCTTATAAACAGACTCTTTTAAAAAATGCTTCATATTTTAAGTTCCTCCTCAGTATGTTTTACTTTTCACTGTGTTCCATCAGCTTGTAAAAGATTGTATTCTGGGTGACATCTAAACTGCCCATAAGTGACTCAGCCTAAATTTGTAGTGATGCATCCTTCTTCTGACAACCTAAGCATACCACATTAGGAATTTTAGACTTCAGTCTTCCTGCTTAAGACTGCATTGCTAATTACAATTTTTTAGAATTTTGAAAGCAACATTTCTAATCATCATATTACCTTCTCAGCCAGAAATGCAGAATCATAATCCCCTTCACAATTCTGACAAGAACTAGCATCCCCTCAAAATAAAGCTAGCATGCCAAAGTCCAGTCTTTACACATTTTCCAGATGATGGGCTACTGCCCTCCTGCCAGTTCCTAGTAAGAGCATAGAGGCCAGCTTTTCTCACTGAAGATCAGGTATCCAAGTAAACCTAGATCTTGCTTCTTGTCAATTATGACCTGTAATACTCAGTCTTGAATATTAAAAGATATATAAGGACTAACAAAATAGCTTGATTTCTGCCTTCAATGAGATCTACCAATGAGAAAAACAAGACAAATAAAGAAGTTTCTCTCTCCCTTGAATGGCTGCCATGCACTTAAGTTTGCACCTATCGCTCCAATACTGAAAGCAAATAACTAATCTCAGGCAAACTTCCAATACTGTCATCCCCAAGACAAACAAACATCCTCTCCATACACATGATTATGTTACTAAAAAGTGGTATACCAACACAAGACTGGGGGGATAAGAAGGGCAAAAGGAGAAAGAATAGAAATTCCTAATCACATTTTCCATTCTCTAACCTTTGATACCTTAGTTGCTAGCAGTGCTTAACTGGCTCTGTGAGGAACACAGTTTTTGCTTTAATATAGTGCCTCAAAAATAAACTCAGTAGGAATGTAGTTGAAAAAAGTGGGAAAACACTTGTGTGTATGCACAAAGACAAAACCTTACACTGAACTCTACCCCTTTCTTCAGTGACAGTATTTAAACAACTACGCCTAACAAACAGGAAAAATAAGGAGGAAAAAAAGCTTAAACTTGAGACTAAAAACATAAAAAGAAGCAGCATGCAAAATTCAGTCATGCAATTTTTCATTCTCACTTCATCAAACTGCAAAATGTGATGCTCATATTAAGTAAATACCATAGCTCAGGTAAAATAGTTGACTCCAGCCTGCAAAGACTTGTATAGAACTTTTCCAAAGCAATTACATGAAAACAAATCACTGAAGCCTGTTGCTTCATCCAAAAACTATAGCAAGAAAATCATGTTGCAGAAGCAATAAATTTTGCTCATTTTCAAGACAGCACTTTGATAACAAACAGTTAAAGCACAACCCTTTCATTTACCCTGTTTCATCAAAGATCTCCAAGTGCCCAGTTTTGCTTTCTCCAGCCCTACCCCTTCTTCCACTTCAACTATGGGGAAATTTAGTAAGAGATTCTCAGACTGTTTAAAAATTTTCTACTGAAAAGCGTATTTTACTCATAAACTGTAGCCAAATAAGATAATCTGAAGAGCATACAAGTCCTCAGACACATTTTTAGTACTTCTTTCATCCTTATATTCTCAAGGCAACATTTTTAGATCTTCCACAGAAATGGTAATGATCTAAATTATTTCATCACACCATTCACTGTGATCTTCTTCAGAGGTCCACTTACAAAGTCAGAAAGTTTGGTCCTTTAATACCAGTGACATTTCTTACCATAGAATCAATTTACCATACCATAAACCAAAAAAAAACCAAAACAAAACAAAACAAAAAGTTTAAAAAAATCCCTATATATCATAAAAGAAGATTACAGTGTAATTAAACAGGAAAGCTTAAGCCTGCCATTGAACCTGTACTTAATACCATCCTAGAAAACTTGAAAATTAAATGGAAAATATTAACTTTTTTCCCATTTAGTTCTCAACCAAAAGTAACTTTGTTTCCAACTTCAAAGAAAAACTTGGTATTTCAATTTTAAAGTATTTTTGTATGCTTTGGTTTGGTTTTTAACTAATCAAGACACACGTATTTCCCACTACATACATTCTTCAATACACAGATGGAAGGGGAGTAAGAAATTACAAAACATAACATTGTTATACAATGTACTATACAAAAACCTGTCATTTAAGTTGCAAGAAACCTAGTCATCAATAAGTGAAAAAATACCTCGCTCAAAAATCAATTATGTTGAGTCTTTTGTACAGAGAAGTAGTACACCTTTCAGGCAACTGGTATTAATGAGCAGACATGGCTATAGAATCTCCATCTGTTTTTCTGACAAAGCTGTGACTACTCCAGTCTCTCATTGAAATTCCATTAATTTGGTGCACCAAGGACCAATGCGAAAATCAAAACTCCATCTAACCCTTTATCAGCTCACAATAACCTACAAGTGAACTCTGCCTGTTAGCATACAGCAAGTTATGATTTTGCTATCAATCAGGCTGTTAGCCAATAAAAAAAAAAAAATCAAGTTAAGACCAGAGTGCCTGGCTGTGCCGTTTTGTTTGGTCTGTCTTGTTTTTCAGTTTGTTATTTTATTTGGGGGTGTTGTTGTGTTTTATCCCTCTTCCAATTTCTGTAGGGTGTCTGGACATGTAAGCCCATGCATCATTCTCTTTCGTTGTGATTTAATTGCTGCCAGCAATCAAGTCAAAGCATCACTGAAGTGTGCTTGAATTTCATTAGATGATATAACTTATGCTACTTTCCTACAGTACCTAATAAACCATAAAGAAACCAAAACACATATGGCTTGAGGGAATAACTGGAAAATTAGGTGGCCATTTGGGAACTGAGTGAACTTTTGAACCAGAGGAACAGAGAAGAAGAAATATTAAAAGGAAAGACAGACTTAGAATGCACACAGAGAGGTGGGGGTTTGACCTTTTCAGTACCTAGAAAATTACATTAGCATTATGAAAAATACATATCATGTTTAGAGTTTATAATCCATCAAAGTTTAGATACTTTGTTAGTGCCTACCATAAGGTAAAAGTCAAAAGGACAACATAACAATCAGATTTGACAAAAGGCCTTTAGGTGACCTGTGCTAATTTAGTTATCCCATACTTATTGTTAAATGGATTATCTCTCTTGTAATTAATACACCATTAGACAAAGGTCACACAAAAACTCCAGGATTTTACAATGACTGTAACGTACACATAATACACTAATTCTTTATCTGGTACCAAGCGTGTGCCTTCACAAATTATGTTTTGACAGTAATGCCGCAAAGTTAAATTGCGACACTTTCAGAAGTCATACAAACCTTTCAGCCTAACTCAAGTATATAAAGAGAAATGCCTTGGGGTTTTTTAGCAGAAAATATATGTAGAAGGTTTTACATAATAATAGGAATGGACTCAAACATAAATAAAAATCACTTCAATTTGGTTACCTACAGATAGGGCCCTCTGTTAATGCTGAGAGCCTTGATCCTGCACAAATCAGGTTTTAGATCTGTACAGAGCCCTGCTGAACTGAACTGGTAATTATATAAGATCAAACATCTACCTTACAGACCCAGTTTCTTGAGAAGGATTTAAATATTGAACATTAACAGACTGCTAAAAAACTAAAATACAGTACTAAGCTTCAACAAACCCATTTATGCCTATTAGAACTGAAACAAATGGCACCTCTGGGGATCAATCCACCTCTTATAAGATTTTCCCAACATACATTTTCATACACAGGCTAGGTGGCTAGACTGGAATGATGAATTATATATGTTAAAATCAAAATGGTCTTAGAATGACACATTGGACGTTCAAAGAGAAAAAGAGGAACACTGTTTATTCCAATAAATTATGTATTTACAGATCAGAGTTTACCACTTTCTCTCAAATTTTCCTCGTGCTACACTCCCACTAGGTAATTAAAGAGGATTTTTCACAAAATACAGAAAGACCAGCAAGTTGAAAATACCTCAAATATAAAAGAATCACATCCTCTATATTTCTACCTAAACTGGTACAAATTAATCAAGAGATTGTTGAGCAGCTATTATGCCTACTCTCGTAACTTCCAAAATAGGCTAAAAATTCACCACCCATCTGTACAAACTCATATGGTATTTCACACAGTCTTGCATCAGCATTCTTCAGCCATTCATTATTTAGGTTATGAACGTTATCACTTTTCTCTTGATTAACTGTTTTGAAACAATTCTATAATCATATCTCCTATTAAATAGTCATATAATTTTGTCACATACCCTTTATGCAATCAGTACCATGTTATTAAGTTACAATTAGAAATAATGATAAGATTATGTTTGTAAGCAAAAATAAATACATGGAAAGTTGCATTCATCTGTAGTTTTGAAAATTAGCTTGGGTTTTCTAAAAGCCATACTCAATTTGACTGATAATTACATTTCAACCAGAGAGCAAAAAGGCCTGGTTTTACTTTTTTTAATAGAAGGTCACACTGCCAACATGCAATAAGCTCAATATAAAAAAAAAAGTGTGATTATTATTGTTATACATTTTACAGAGTTCTGGACATTAAAAAAAATGCATTATTCTGAATCAGTGGTTAGAAGGTTTATCACTTATGCATGTACTTGACTTATCCCTGTTCTGCAATAGACATAATTTTATACCTCATAAAAGCAATTTATGTTTCCAAAGGGAATAATCTGGATAATATAAAATGTGGAGTGCTACATTGCAGGAAGCATATTTTCATTCAGCAATTGTATTTCGAGATGGAGCTGCACAGTTTGATCATCATATCATGTCAGAAAACATCATTCACTAGTAAGTCTATCTAACTTCTAGTGCCACAAATTAATATACATCCTTAATTTATTTGTACGTATACTTAATTTACTGCCATATATTATCCATAGAAGGTGTTTATATTATGTATACAATAAACTAATCTCAAAAATATGGACACTATGCTAAAGCAAGCTTGTTAACTGTTGAAATATTCAATTGTTCATGTCTTCAGAACAGTCGCATTTAGCATTAAGCTTAATGAATACAAAATAAAACAACATGGAAAACAGCTATGAAGTGTAGACTTTTTTTAAATGCAAACCCAAACTTAAAATTTATATTAAAAAAAGAAATTGTACAAAAGACTGTCTTAATGGAAGGAAACACTGTAGGAATAATTAATTTAATATTTTATGAAGCTATTCTGCATGGAGTTTGCAGAAAAATATCAATCACATAAACTGTTTCATTATTTATTAGATAAATAATACAGTAAGCCATTAAGTAGCACAATAAAATTAAGCAAGAATCTGATAATGTTGAATTAACAAACAATTTGTTACTACAAATATTCACACTGGTTTAGCCACTGATCTATCTTTAAAAACATATGCATCTACAGAAGATGCTTTGTTATCTAAAAACATGAGTTTAGAAACACCGTGTAAATTCGAGACAGCTTCACTATGCTCTAGGACCACTAGAGAGAGCTCTTCAGTTCCTTTAAAGGTTCTTGCAAAGGTAAGAAAGTGTCCAGCTGTGCTGCTTATCTGTTTATCTGTTTTCCAACACTAACATTCGCATCACGAGGATCAGATTACATCAGTTCATAGCAAACTGGCAAATCTAGTACATTCTAAGGTAAACAGTGTCACATACCATCTGAAGGTGCTTCATCCTCTTTATCAAATCGGTCAGATGCTATTGAGACGCTATCAGGAGGCGAAGAAAGAGAGTTCTCAGACTCTTCCTCATCTTCCAGCTCTGTAAAAGTCAATATACATTGCTAGTTAAATAGTTTATCACACAAACACACAGAATAAAAATAAGGAGGATATTAATTCCTATCTGGAGCTGAAAAAATCCTATTTCTCGTGGACACTTGCAGGCTCCAGCACTGCTGTGAGCAATGCCATTCTAGGGCTACCTTCTGACCCGATGCGTAAGTGCTGCTGGAGTGGTTTCCCTAAACGCTGTCATATAATGAACCTGCTCCCAGCACTGCACAGCTGACAGCTTCTCACAAGGGGGGAAAGAAACACCACAGCAAAGAGGGGGGAAAGAGAAAACACTGGCAGAAGGAAAAAAGGAGAGCACCAGGCTCCAAAGTTCTGCCTGTCCTAGTGAGGGATGGAGCTGCAACAACTTCCCTCCCAGGAAATGCCAAACTACTGTTGGCAGCAGTTTGTTGACCTCTGCCCACTTTCACTTTTCTTCACTGTAATTAGGCACTGCTTTGCAAATTGTGTGTGTATTCCTCCCATGAAACTAGAAGTGGAATCGCCGTCTGGCAGCACCCGGTATGAACCTGTGGCTTAACGCAGGATTCTGTTAATGAATTTCTTGCCCAACTGAGAGCCCCGCTAAAACAGATACAAAACCTACATTATCAGCTAATCTAATGCACTCTGATCAGTGTCATGCATAAGCATGAAGGTCTGGGAAAGATATAGTGAAATCAATATTAGCCAAGGCTTTCACCTAATTAGGCAAAATTTAACTTCTTCCCAAAACTCAGTATATTTTCTCAGATATGTTTAAAACATCTAGGCAAAGAAGAGGGGGAAAAATAACAAACTACACTGCTCCTAAAAAAAAACTAATAAAGTCTTGGTGAAGGAGAAAAAACTAAATATGGCAAAAATGACCAGACCAGAATCATAAAGTTGATGCTCCATTAGATCAAATGGCCCTCAAACTTCTTGAAAACCGTGTAACATTAAATTGTTCAAGCATTGCCTTTTGGTATATACACACAAGAAAAGCTTTCCAGAGACCTCCAAATATACTTCTCTATTCACGTGTTCCCTTTTGGAGCACTGGATGGGAAAACTAATTTCTAAGAATCCAAAATAAACCCATGCATAGTGAAAATATTCTTCTCCACAGACACAGGAATTGATTTTATCAGTAGGATTGCCTAGCCATGGCTGAGTTTTACCCCCTACCATTTAACAATGGAAATACACAGAAAATTCAGAGACTATGTCAAGAAAGCACCATGGCTGTTTGTAAAGAACAGCAAGCTTTCTATGCAGTTAAGACAACAAAGCCTGATATTTGCTTTGCTGCAGTTCTTTTATATTCAAGGGTTGTCAAATACCAGCTAGGCTTTCCCTTCATTAATTTAGTATGCTTTTCTTGGGAAAGCTTCCTTCCAAGCTCCCATGCCATTTAACAACTGCTCTGAATCTGAACCTGACTCCAACCTATTTTTGACACAGCCATCTTCCAGTAGCATGCCAGTCATCGTGTTAATCTGATCAAAATATTTGCACTTCATCACACCTGTCAAACCAATCAAAAGTAAATTATTTCTCTCTAGAATTCACCTCTTCCTCCAAATAGAAGAACACAGAGCAGATAGCACATGAACAGAAAATATTAATGCCATATTTATAACCAGCATGATCATCTTTCACACTTACAGGCCAGAGACCAGTTGCCTGTCTCTCTTTGCCTATATATATATATCTCTCTATTAGATGATACCCTCCGTATAAAAAGAGCAAACATGATATTCACAACCTATACAATGGCAAAAGTTGTTCCACTCTTTCCCTGTCCTCAACTTTTACTAGTACTAGAATGCATAGAATATATGTGTAGGTGTAAGCCCTGGTTGTCAATCAAAAATGTCCTCTTATCAGCTATGCATAAACATGTTATCATTTAACCTTCATGAAAGTGCAAGCAATAATTTAAAATATTGGGCTGTATTTCTAGCAGAAAACAATTGCACAAACACCACACTCCAGCACATACAATTAATGGGCTGAATGGCAAACTTTAGCATATTTGAATGAGTAACACTTGTGGATGACAAGCAGGTGAGTACATATGTAGAAAGAACATCTCCAGACAATGTTGCCCCACTCAGCAATACGTAATCTCTTATTTAAGTTTGCACAGCTGCACTGTTACCTTGCTCTTCCACTAAGTCACCATACTACCATTTTCCAATCACACTTAGGATTTCAAATTCAGTAAACATTTGTGCTTTACTTTCATATAAAAGCCAGGTGACCTAGGAACAAGGGACTTTTTAATACATACGTATTTAGGGCATACCATATACCTGTCCCAGATTGTCCTGGTTTTGGCTTGGATAGAGTTAATTTTTTTCACAGTAGCTGGTATCAGGCTACATTTTGGATTTGTGCTAAAAACAGTGTTGATAAAACAGGCACGTTTCAGTTACTGCTGAGCAGTGCTTACAGAGTCAAGACCTTTTCTTCTTCTCACACCACCACACCAGTGAGTGGGCTGGGGGTGCACAAGAAGCTGGGAGGGGACACAGCCGGGACAGCTGACCCCAACTGACCAAGAGGATAGTCCATACCACATGATGCCACGCTCAGCATATAAAGCTGCGGGAAAAAGAAGGAAGTGGGGGACGTTTAGAGTGATGATGTTTGTCTTTCCAAGACACTGTTACTTGTGATGGAGTCCTGCTCTCCCGGACTTGCCTACCCATGGCAAGTGATGAATGAATTCCTTATGTTTTGCTTGTGTGTGCAGTTTTTGCTTTACCTATTATATCAACTTCTTATCAACCCTGGAGTTTTCTCACTTTTGCCTTTCCGATTATCTCTTCTATCCCAGCGGGGGCAAATGAGCGAGGGACTATGTGGGCCTTAGTTGCCATCTGGCATGAAAACCATGACACAATTATATACTGTATTTGAAACAACAAAAACCATGGCAACACTGAATGTGGATTTATAATAAAACAAGTTTTTGGTTTATGTCTACAATATCCAAATTCAAAATGCTCTTAAAACAAAACAACCAAAAAAAGAAAAGTGTTGAGAGTGTTAAGAAGAAAGAAATTGTACTCAGTGCTTTACAGTTATCAAAGCATTCTCTAGATATTAAATCCTAAATAAGGCTTGAAGACTTCAGTGAAAAAAAAAGCCCTCATCGAGAAAGACAATCAGAACAAATATATAAATCCTGTGTCATACAATACTACATTTAGGTAGCCACACTTTACATGAAAAATGTGGAGAATAGGTGGCAGACTCTGGATAGAGGTACAAGCAACCTGCATTCATGCAGGACTAGATTCAACAAAAAAATCCTCCATTTTTTATTTTAGAGTAAATAAAAATAGTAGCAAATAAATAATAGTTTTCATAAATTTATATTATACACTGAAAAATACAATTCTTAAATCATCTAATTTGTACAGAAGAACTGTAGGCATTTCAATAGGAAAGCTGACTCATTGTGCTCTGGAGCTTTAACAAGCAACATTCCACATGTTTACGTACTGGCATAAAAGAAGGACTACTTCCTGGTATCAACCTTGGGGGTTCTGCCTCCTCGTTCTGTCAGCGTTAAAAGATATCTTGTGTATGTTATTAATGTATAAAGACATTGCTCCTAACAGTTCACACAGGGGCTTCCTGTTGATCCTATGCTGTCTCCTACATTCCCACTCAGGGTAATCTCTGCCCTTTCTCCACTTTACATGCTCCTCCATCAATGTGTTTCACTGAAGTTTATACTCCACCTACAGAGTAAGAGCAGACAGAATTGCATTTGAAGCTCCACGTGTTACTCCTTGAACAGTCAGAGGAGTCAGTGTTGAGCAGCACAAACCACTATTCTCTTCAGGTGCCAAGTATCTAAAAATACACTCAAAAAGCATCAATAAATTAAAGAAAAGCATTCAACTTGCACTTATGTAATAGAAAACCGAACTACAAAGCAACAATGGGCATCAGGTAAATGTATCCAATACAATTTGCAGGCATAATTGAAAGCATTGCTGCCTAATCAAACATCTAAAAGCAAAGCATGCTCAAACAAAATGTCTATAGACTCATTAGTTGGCAGCCATTCCATTACAATCACACATAATGTCAGTAGTGCCTTGAACCCATGCCAATGACAACAGCATAAATTTTGCATCTCATTTCTATGGTCATAAAATTAATGACCAGTTTAAAAATACTTCTTTGCAAAAGTTATTGCCTAAAGAAATGACATGAATGTGTCCCTGTTATGCAGCCACAAGTATAATTATGGAGTTGATGCTCATTAATATAGTTTCTCGTTTCCCCAGAATAACATATGATTTATCTGGAAGTTGGGGAAAAAAATAGCTTAATTAAAGGTAGATATTTAACAGTCACAATAACAAAAATATGTACATGAACTGACCCTATTCTCCAGTTTCTGCAACTTAAACTAATCTCTTACAGGTTTGATAGCAGAATCAATATTTTATGATGTCTGTTAAAAAAAAAAAAAAAAAAAAAAAAACAAAAAAAAACCACCACGTCATTCCTTATTAAATGCTACCTTTTCCATTACAGCTTATTTATTGATTCAGGAAATAATGCATTCCAAAGGGTAAGTTTACCACATTAGGAATGGAGCATAAAATAAAATCTCGTCATTGTAACAAGGACTGTACTTCAGTTCCTACCCCCTGTTCTGAAGACTTCCATCAAATTTAGTTGGCACAAGCCCAGTATAATGAATAGGACCATATTACATTATAAGAATCCAGCTTAAAAAAAATCCAGACTTCTTTTTCCCCCAAGAATTCATTTTCTTCTGAAACAGTGAGATTATAATAATGAATTCCTAAGCATTAAAGATACTGCTTACACCACTTACTCTAAAAAAAGAGCAAGCAAGATGTTTCAGCCAATGCCTCTGAAAGAGACTTGCTAGCTCACATCCTCAGATAACTAAACACTTTCAATTTATTTCTAAAAATGTCTAGACAGAATGATGCATTAAAACTGCTCAAGTATAAGAGAAATAAAACAACTCACGAAAATAAAAAGACATGTAGGTCACACCACCCTGCTTCTTGCCATTTCAGAAGGTCCCAAGTCAGAGCACGTTGAAATCAGTTCCTTCTGTCCAATCTCTGTCACAGTAAGAACCCACCAAAACAGGACTGGATAAAGCTATCAGGCAGACCAAGCAAGATTCTCACTACATGTTTTTCATAAGAACAAGTAGGCAAAGCTGCTTTCAAGCTGGCAGGGGTATACTTTAGCCCCTTGAAAGGGGCATCTTATATTTTTAAGATGCTATTGACCCAATCCACCAGTCACCCTGCAAGACTGGATTCTTCTGACAACCAATTTTTCAATGCATGCTTTGACATGCAGTCTGCTCCTACACCCTCATTCCTGAAGGGCCTTCTAGGGTCCCCTATTAATATGATGATTTTTAATGGCTTGTTTTGTAAAGGTCAAGGAGAGACTCTTTAGCAGCTACTTCTTAAACAATACTGAAACAATTATTAAGTTTGCAAGCAAATACATTTCAAGCAAGCAAAGCAACTGCAACTTTTACTTTGAGCTGCCTCTCATTCTTATGATGCATATCACGACAAGACCATTTTGTGCTGCACTGGTGGGTCTATCTCGTGTTACTTGAAATTTCGCTTGGCATGGACACTTCACAGATAACAGCTGCATGTAGCTGAAAGGGACAACACAGTGACTTGCCCACAGTGAAACCTCCCAGACTTCTGGGATAGAGTGATATTTAGCACACTTTTAATGCATTTGATGGTCTCTCCAGGAATACATCATGACGATCCTCAAAGAACTGGGTAACAACTAAGCCATATCTTTCCCATTTATGGTCAAATACTAACGATGTATTTATGGTCTTGACTAAAAAGTTCAAGTGTGTTAAAATACAGAACTCGCATGCACGTGTGGCTCTGGTGACCACAAGACACTGACTCCCTTTCTCAAGTCCAAAGAGACTCCTACGTGCTGCCATTTCCTGAAAAAGAGTGTACAGAGGGGAAAAAATAAAAAGGAAATATCACCTCTTTTCAAAAACAGAAAAGAAAAAAATGTAAAATACAAACCCTTTGCATATAGTGCTACTCTAACAGCTTGACTGTTTCCAGGAAGCAGAGGTCTCAAGCTCCAGACACACTCTGCTATGCCAAGAGCCAGAAATATCTGAGTCATCTAAAGGTTTCCTACAGGTGCTCCCAATAATTACATAGTGAATAACACCAGTGGTCTAGAGACATAGATTTACCCTCTATTATGCTACAGTGAAAAAAAACCCAAAATGGACCAGCTTTTATCAGAGTGAAAAATGCTAGTTAGAAAATGTCATGTCATATTTTTCTGCAAAATTTAGTGCTGCAGATCAGATATGAGGTGCACTGAATGCTTTATGGGGAACTGGCTCTGCAAATTCCCATAGTATGACTCAATTTGGCTAGTACTTTTGGTGTCTCACTTTCAACATTGAGCCAAAATATTTTGCAAAAAGTGATTAAAAATATATATTTTACTAAAATAAATGCATAGAACAGATGGCACGTGAACTTCAAACACAAATACAGTTTCTAGAGCTTAGAGTGCTTCTGCCAACTTTAGCACTATTTTTAGCATAAATTGAAAACAAGGTTCTTTTAACTAAACATTTTGGCAGTCACAGTATTGATTCAATTAATCTCAAAACAGAGAAATGCCAAAAACTGTATTAAGTCAGAATCTTTGACAAAGTTCAGACTTTTATACCCTTAGTGGAATATTAGTCTTATAAAAAATAAATCCATTTTTTATGCAAATTACCTTCATTTTCAAGTTTCTTCCCAATTCTAAGATCTAGAACAGGTTGCTGAGTGTGACTACAGCTTTGCAGTTTTGCTTAAACTGCTTAGATCAAGAGTCAAATATTTCAAATTAAAAGAAAAAAAGGCAGCAGTGTCTACAAGAAAGATATTTCTACACAGCTCTTCAATTTAAGAATAAAATAGATACAATAAATGTCTAATAACTTTAAAAAATAAAATTGGCTGAAAGATCAGTGGATTGGCTATAAATATAATTGTACATTTTTGGTCATAAGAACAACATGGGCTTTCTTTACCCATAAATCAACAACACACTCAACTGTAAAAGTTAGTGTTAAATCAGGTAACACATCTCACACGAGAATTAAATATTTTCCCATACAATTAATTTTGTGCCTTTCACTTGCATGTGTATCCACTTCTCCTAAAAATCTTCATTTTTCTTCAACCTATATAGATACAAAAGATGCTTTTGTCACCATATTTACTGACCTGACAGACAAGATCAGAAGGCTTCTTTCTAGGAGGATTCAAGAAATTCCTCAAATTCATCAATCTGGTTGCAAAGAAGTATTTATGAACTTTCTGAGAGAGATGCACATGGATGATTATAGTTTTAAGGAGCCTGGTTCTACCTGTATGCATGCTCTTTAATTATTTTTTATTATTATTCTTTCAAACATCCTTGCTTTATCGTTATAGATGGTAGGATTCTGTATGCTATTGGCCAAAGTCCATAAAACAAGAGTTTACAAATAGCTTAATCAAACCAGCTAGTCACTACGTGCAAAGTCAGTGGAACTTCAAGAACATTCAGTGGTGGAAGAGAGTGGATGAAAGTATGCCCACAACACATACCTGTGGAACAACTCACAGGCTGAAAGAACCACTGTTTGAGAGACCAGAGTCAAGTATCATTATGTCCTACAGGAAACATACTAATTTTGAAAGTGTCAGTCCACTTCTTCCAGCCTCCAAAAATACTTCTGGAGGCCTCTGAAGTATGACAGGTCACAACTCACAAGATTCTTGAAAACAGCTGATGTAGTATAACTACTATACCACGATAACATACCATGACAGCATGAACCATTCTTCACCTTCCCTTTCAGCTACAACAGAGATTATTTTATTTACATTTTAAAAATGAAGTAACTGCTACCACAGAACCAAGAACAGTAAATATGGAGTTTAAATGTGCACAGTAGTTTTTATTCTTCCTAGTTTGTTTCAGCATAGTTTCCACATTTCTGCTCTCACCCCTCCTTTTTTTTCCTAAAAGATATTATCCTTTTTTCACCTTATATGTTGAGCTACTACTTCTTTCTCTGGAGGGCGTGGAACTGACCATCACTGCCTTCTGAGTTTTCAATACTTTCCAAATTTTCCATTTTTCAAATGTCTAGGTGTGCACAGAGGTATGAAAATGGGCAAAAAAGCTGACCTCCCTCAGCTGCTGCCACTGCTTTGTGACACTAGGAGCTGGCCAAGAATCCGACTGCTTATCTCCATGTGAGTCTTTTGTTCTATACCTGCAAAAGTCACGCCTAATTTGTACAGTCCTAAAGTAAGAATGACACAACCAAATAAAGTTTAGCACACACTTCTTGAACTCTGGAAATTATACCAACAACTCATACCACTGAATCACATTCCCTCAAATATTTTGCAAGTAAGTGCAGGCTCCTATTTCTCAGATTTTTTTAATATTCTTGCATGCAGCAAATGCACAGTAATTTGGAGAAATGTATCCTTGCTTGCAGAAAACAATGGTATAACTTTCATTTTATTGAAAAATACTGAAAACTAAGGTGTCGGTGTTCGCAAGCCTCAGCATTTATACATAGTTCTACAACCTGAACCAGAGATATAGCAAGAGAATTTTTAAAAAGGCAATATATCCTTCTTACGAGTCAAATGTACTCTAATAAAAAGAAGACTGAATATAATTTTCACAGAAATCAGAGCAAGTTATGCAGTAACAATTACAGACTATATAAATCAAATCATCCATTTTGCTAGAGATAATGAAATCTCATTTTTGTTAATAATTTGTTGAATTGGAAAAGAAATTCTGAATCAAATTACCAGTGAAGAAAGTAAATAGACTAGAATTTTCTTGACCTTCAAATTACACAAAGCAGTAAATGCAAACTCGCTTTTTGTGGGCAACTCTGATGCTTACTACAGAGTCAGAGCTTCAGGAAGTTATTAAATCTTAAAAAACATGCTCTCCCAAAGTCAGATACATTTGCAATGAAACAAAATCATGATATTACCTAATATCATGCTAGTAATTTCCTTTAATAAAATAACATTTTACTTTCCCACACTCAGTTCTGTTGGACAGTGAGGAAAAGAGGACAACTACATTTTATCTTCTGTAACAGTGCTGAGGTACAATATAAAAAACCAGCAAATTATTATAATGCAATTTTTAAACAATCACATAGTTGGAGTTTACAAAATCTTGGCAATCTTGAATCTTTGAGAAGTTTCAAGTTGCACTGTCCCTTTCAGTTGAACTGTTATGGCTGCACAACTTGATTTAAACAGGCATAAGAAATGTATGAACTTGTTGAGCCTTGTTGTAACATTACTTGCCTAATATGACTTACATATTTTCACTTTCTCAGGAGGCATGCTGTAGCCTACACATTTGAACTTCCTTGTCCAGAAACAGACAGTTCTTCAACCACTGCAAAAAGTGAAGCTTTGCATAGGCTTTTTTGACCTCGTACTGTGACCCTCATACCAGCATCCACAGGCTATAGGTCATGACCTCAGGAATTAGCATCATGGAAATAAGAGCCCTTCCAGGTTTAGTTACAGAACAGAGCACTGTAGCAACCCCTCAGTCTTCTCTAAACTGAACTCTGCAGCTTTGTTTAAACTCCACTGGAAGACAATAGATAACCCACACTTCAGTTTTCATTACTCGCACACTAAATCATCTCCTCTCCAGCTAAAGGTCTGAGCTCCTGCTGCACTATGAAAACACTCATTCAGTGTGGATCGAAAGCCAATATCATATTGCCACGAGATGATCCTATTAAAAGGTTAAAGAAACATCACTATGGAATTGAAGACTTTTGCAACGTTAAGAAAAAAAGCTGAAATAAGAAATCCCTGTTAAAATTTTATCTCCTAAGCAGGCTACTTTGCATACACTTCCTCTGAATAAAAAAACCAAACCTACATCGCACGGTCTTTCACAAGGCTGCACTCTTGCTAATAAAGCCCCATTTATACTAAATTTATAATAAACACGCTCCATAACAAGCTCCATTGTATATTAAACCCTGAACTACATTTCCAGACTCATCTTTCCATCAGCGAGCGCTCTGCGATGCGCTCACTGACGGCAGCGGGCCCCGGTGGATGTGCGCGCCGCGGGCCCGGCGCCGCTGTTCCCCGCGTGCCGCAGCAGGGGGCGCCAGCCCCCTCGGCCTCGGGCGGCCGCGGCAGGGGGAAAACCGCGGCGGGAACGGCGCGGGAGAAGGGCACGAGACTCACCTTTCTCCGGGAATTCTTGAGGATAACTGTAGAAAAAGAAGAAGAAACATCATAAAGCAACGCACACTTGCAAACCCACGGCACGAGGACATGGCACAGAACAACAACCAGTTTTCAACAAGTTTTGTGGTTGAAACAGCGCTGCAAGTTTTCCTTGAAAATTCTGAAGTCTTTATCTTTGGCTTAAAGGATTTACTCAGTTTTCCTTTTGCCCTTGCAGCTGAGAGAATCCCCAGACACTTCAAGGAAGACTTGAACAAAACCAAATCCAGACTGAGCAGCCTTTTCTAGTAACACACATCTACTCCGGTATCTTAAGGCATAATCACGCACAAAAGCATCTTTAATTTTAGTAAACCTTCTAAATGTTAACATATTTCAGAAAGTTTTGTGCACAAGTAAAACCATTAAGCATATTTTAAAATAAACCAGTAGTTCAATAGGAAAAGGAAAAAAAAAATCAAAAATAGTGGGTATAGATGCAGTAAATTTGCAGAAATCCAAATGAAAATGTATTAATAATTAACCAAAAATATAGAAGTTAACTCATGCCTAAATAAAAATTCCTTTTCAGATAAGGAAATCTCAGCTAATGTAATACCTAGAAAAACCAAAAAAAATTTATCATCCCAGAGGGAAAACATACTTTTATATACCTATATAACTTTTCTTCAGAGCTGAATCTTTGTATTTCAGAAACAAAAATAATCACAGGATGGAATTTGAGGATACAGACAAATAATCAGGACATAGTTATGTAGAATGGTATTCAAGAAGCATTCATGGGCTATGAACTAACTGGCAAATAAAATGCAGCTGCCAAAATCATCCTTATGAACAATGAGCAGTAGTAAGGGTATCAGGGTAGTCAATAAGGAGGTGCAGTCAAGAAACGAGCAGAAAAGAAGGGAATGGTCTAGAGATAAGAAACTGAGAAATGCAAACAGATAAAAGGCCAGATCTAGGAAATCCAGTGTAGCAAGTGGTAGTAATACATACAGCCCAACATGTGGGATGTTAAAATCAAAGATGACTACAATGTGCATGTATTTTGTAGCCTGCATGAAAAACAAAACACTGTTAACAGTGAATAATATTACAGGAAATGAGGAAGGAATTAGAAATTAAAATAAGATGTGAAACCATGGGGTCACCCAAGTAAATAGCAAAAGATTCAGTGTCGATATGCTCATAACCACAGGTTCCCTCCCTTTGATATTCCATCAGCCAAAAAAGCGTCATTCAGTCAAGAAAAAAGCCAGTAGCACTGTATCTGCAAGTCATCTGTACAGTCACAGTTGACTCAATAACCCAGAATGGAAAGCACAGGAACAACAAAAAAATAAAATCCTACTTTCTTAAAAGAGAGGATGGGGGAGAGCTAGTTCCCTAAGCATTTAGAGCCCGAATGAAAGGAACGTTCAAATTATAAGACTTTGGGTCACATCTCATGTCTCCCTCCATTTAGTGCCATACAAAGAATAACGCCCTCGCCAGATGATTGTGCTGTCCTTGAAATTGTAAACAAGTGCCACAGGGGCAGAAGCATGCCATGAATGGAATGCTTAGGAGATACCACACAGGAGTGACCACTAGAAAAACACTTTGAAAACAATAATGTGAAAAGAACAGCAAGTACTAGGCTATATCCTAGTTGATAAGAGTTCTAAGTAAAGAGCTTTTTCAAAAAAAAATTTTATAGTGCAAATGAAACTATAGCTAAATCTCTTTAGCTGAATTGCTGACTGAAATTAACATACCATAGAACTCTCTCAAATCATCCTTTATATTAAAACAAAAACACCCACAGCCCTCTGTTTTGCCTGTCATAGCACATTGCTTAAACAAACTTATGATCTATAAATAGCTTCAGTTATGTTTCAGCTTTCTATTACAGAGCTAAACAACAGAATAGGTAATAAAGCAAAGTCAGCATTGAATTATGCTGTCTTACACCAGCTGAGTATGGTGATAGCTCATTCATATCCTCAATATATTATATTTCTCATATTTTAATGAATCTCACCAAATGAGAGGTGAAGGCAAGCTCTACCCAACTAGCTTGCAATCAGGTTTCAGAATATTAAGCAATTCAAATGGGACAAATCATTCTGATCCCATTTCTTACTAAATTGTAGCAGTTTTGAGAAGGAAAGACTTGAACCCATTTTTTTAAAAATCAGGACCTAGGTAGATTTTTTTAATTGTTAATATGCTTAATGTTTATTAAAAGATTGCAAAAAACTTTAAGTTATCAGTAAGTGACTTTATAACACATTAAAGCCATGAAGTTCACTTACCTTGCCTTAACATCCTTTATCTTCTTAAGAAGAACTTCCCTTCTTTCTTTTGCTTTCTTGGATAGATTTTCTCCTTTTAGTGTTTGGGAAACAAATGTTTCAACATCTAAATAAAGAAGAAAAATAAACACACCTCAAAAAAAAAATATTGCTGTAATGAGTTTATCCTGATACTACAGTGAAAAAAACAAGAAAATCATTTTCAGCCCTACTCAACAGCATAGTTAACAGACATTTTAGATTCTAAATGGGATACATTTGTTCTCTATCTACTTATGCTTAGCACAGCAAATCCTATGGTGACATTTGATTCTTGCACACTTAATTATGCTACGCAAGTCCTAATAAATTGCAGTCCTATAACAATTACTTTCCATCACCTAAAGTAAAAGACAAAGCTAAAACATGGAAATAGCCTTTACGCATATATTACTGCCATGTTATTTCAGAAGTTCAAGTTCCAAAGATGGTTGTGTAATTTATTATTTCAGCAGTAACACTTACCCAGATACTAATATAGCTCACTTACTGGTTACAGTATTCTCAAGTGTTCTCACATTGCCTCTGAAATCACTGACTGACTAAAGATTCATATCTAAAGCAATCCTGAAAACAATTAGGCAGGCACAATAACCATATCAAAGGAGTCAAGCTCGACAGTGTAGTTGAAATTAAACACACCTGCACTTGTAGAACCACAAACTAAGGCTCTAGCCTGCACTGTAAGTTTTAATCCTTACAATACTTTTATACAGTCATGTAGAAACAAAGCATTCCATAAAAGGTACCACAGTTATTTTAATATAGCAAATATCCATTCCATAGGATAAAAAGAATGTAGTGTCTGAGCATTTGTGGGAGTGTAACTCCCCCAGCAGCATGTTTTCTTGGTTAACTAAACAATGGCAAAAAGCAACTCTAAAAGTTTCTCATAGTTACCAATCAATATACAATTATCCCAAAAGCAGAAAAGTAGAAATACAACCAAAAAAACCTGCTTGTTAACTAAATGTCTCACCTGTGTGGGTAACAATTGCTCATTGAATATGAGAAAGCATTTGTAGGTAACAAAACACCTTCTCACAGTGCCTGCTCACCCCATACACAGACACACATATGTATATATACCTTGACTCACTCTGTATAGATGCAAATGCCTATGGTTAGTACTATTTTAGTCCTGTAACTTTTCCAATCAGATGAGACATTCCATTTAATACAGAAACATAAATAACAGCCAATTAAGTACTCAACTGCCTGCATGCAAAAGTTTACATGAATATTTACTGCAGATTTTCTAAATGAAAAACTTAATTGTCTGCTTTTTTCTTTATAAAACAGAAACATATCACAATTTGTATTACAGGCTACAAGAAAACAAGTCAAAAGTTACTCTTTGAGAACACTAGCATAGCTATTACAAAGATGTTGTTCTTTACAAATAATTTACTAGATTATTTTTTAGATGTTTAGATTATTATCCTCACAGAGTGTGGCAAAAACATTCATTTTTTACAGTATTTTAGATTTCTGAAGAATTATATTGATCCTCCTCCCCATAAGATAGAGAATCTTCCCCATTACATTTTCCAAAGCAATCCTGAAGGGGGGAGACCACTCAGTTCTATGGCATTCCTTCTTTGAAAGGACAGAAGGAAAGGCACTTAACATGTATTAATGAATCCTCCAGACATGCCCCCAACAGCCCCTGTGCTGTACACCAAGCATGCCTACAAAGACTTTGTCCAAACCCTTAGGAAAAGTACACATCTTCATAAATTCCAATGTTTGGAATTGCCAATCAAGCTGGCAGATGAGAACCCACAGAATCCAATGATATTGACCAGCTACAAAACTAAGATTAAAAAAACTGATACTTTTACTATTCAGAGCAAAAATCAAAATCATCAACAGCTTTTCTCTCAATAAAACCTAACAGGATTTTCCACTACAAAACAAGCTTTCACTTGGAGAGGGACAGCCTGATTAAATATTTATTCCTCCATACTTTTACATATTTATTTTAAAAATTAGATAGCAGCTTCAAAGTTCTACGTAGGCATCAATATGCAAAAATTTAGAGGAATTAGTCATGTTTGTAAATCAGGAGCAATACTTGCACAATAACCTTTGGACACTAATTAATCACAAATCTTGGCTTCAGGAGTCTTCATTTAAACTCAGTGGGTTTCTTGACTTCTTGGAAAAGCTCAGCCCAGGTGAGAATTCTGCCATCCCAGATTTTGACTGACAATCAAAGTTTTATTCAAAAACAAATGTTGAAATAACACAATTAAGGAGTATGTGGGGACTGGAAACCAAGCTGATTATTATAAACAAGGATTACCACTTCTGTCTTAAAATACACTGTAGATACAAAAATCTGAGGACTAACTATATCGCTGACAAATTTTGTTCTTTTCCAGAAAACCTTAGACTTCAAAAGCAGAAATAATAGAGACTTGTCAACCATGGAAGGACAGGGCAGAGTAGATGCTGCATTTACTCTCAGTATAAGTAGAGTTGGAGGAGAGAGGCAGAAAGAGAACAAGCATATACAAGTTTGTCATTTCTAAACAGCAGTAGTTACAGGAGACTTCCCTGGGATGGCTTCCCTCTCACACAAATATGTGAACCAAGTTCTCCATGCTTAGGCGTATCCACAATCAAGGTGCACTGTTTTCAACATGGAACACTATGTTCCATATGTCCAGAGACACCATATAGCTTGATTCATCACAACCCCAACATATGAAGACAGACCTGATATACGCATGATGCTAAAGAAGCAGTTTACTTGAAAATTACATTTTACTGTACACAGATTTTTCTTATCTACTCATAATTACACAGTATGTCATATATCTTGCTCTAATCTGCTGCTGTAAATCCATCTAGGATGTACCAGATGCACAAGATGAGTAACAGACTAAGCTTCTCTGGACAAGAAGTCAGCAAGTCATCCAAGTTATGATTGTCTCATCACTACCTGTACTTCCACACTGTGGAGGAATATGGACTGCCTTAACATAAGGAAATGTTCCTGTAATTTCTCTGACCTTCCACTAAGTGATTTACCTAGGAATTAGAACAGAACTTGGAACTTCAGTACAACAGATCCAAGTTTCATACAGTAAACTTCAAAGAGAAGCAGCAAAATTTACCCATTTCTCACCACTATTCTAGTCACTTACTTGCTCTCCCCTCTCCAGGATGATCCACAACTTGGTCTCTCCTGTATTAGTCTAATGCTACTCAGAAAACGAAACTACTAGTCACAAGCACTTGAGTGTAGACCTGTTTCATGCCTCAGCAGCAGCTGATCCATCAAGGAATTGAAAAAGGAATAAAAGAAAACCTCTTTGAAGAGATTTCTGGTCTAAAAGCACTTTAACTAATCCATTACCCCATAGCAAAAAAAAAAAAAAAAATTACATATTTCCATAAATTGTTCCTAACAAACTGAGCAGCTGTTTAGTATCACACATTGCAGACACTTAGCTGTTCCCACTAAAAACATGAAAATAAAAAAAAAATTAAAAAAAAAAAAGAAAAAAAAAAAGGGGGGGGGGGATCCTAAACGAAATAAAAACAAAACAAAGAAAAATACACCGTGGAAACCTATTTAACACCTCTTTTCTTAAGCTTGTGTGTTAGACTGCTTGATAGCTTAATTACCCATACTTGTTGCTCAGTTTCTCAAAGCCCATGATGTTAAATTTGTTTGCACCATACCCCAGAGAAATTGTTTGCCTGCAGGAATGAACAAAAGCTACCATACCGAAAGGTCCAATTGATACAATTCACTCACAAATTGCTCTGCCAATACAGGTTACAAACTGACGGAAAAGGGAAGTCACACCACCGTCTAGCTCTGTCCACTTCAACCAGCTCATACAGTTCAAAACTTAAGTGCCAGTTCACAGAACAGTCAAAAGCTAAAAGCCATTTTAATTTCATTTTCATCTACAGTCCTTTCACAATGAGGAAAGTTAAGATTTATTTTGCATTTCATTGTTAAAACAGTTTATGGTTCTCTTTACTTCAAAGATTATAAACAGACAACACTGAAAGATTTTCATTGTTTTAAAATCTTTGGAGCTATTTTCTTTAATGGAGGCTGAAACCACACAGATGGAATTTTTCAAGAACATTGTAAATTTCTAGCCCAAAGCAAGTGCTGTGTTAAAGAGTGCTAAGCATAACAAATCATAGCACATTTGTTGTTTACAGGGTTTAATACTGTAAATGTAAGTCACACTTAATAAACAAACATACTTAGGACAGAACTACCTCTATTTTGTGTCAGGGCGGGCCAAGCAGATTCCCACAGAGCCACTCAAAGACTATGTGCCGGGTCATTCTTTCTCCCCTCCTCCAGTAGACAACCAAAACTTTATCCAATCACGTTATCAAGAAGTTAATCACTCCATCATGGACACATCACCTGATGAGTTGACACCATTCAAATGACAAGAGAATAATCAGGAAGCGGCAACGAGCTAGGAGTATTTCCACACGCACGGCAGGGCCCGCGAACAGCTCCGCCTCCATGGCCCAAGGAGAATGCAGGCGCGTTGGGAGGCTGGGCACGCACCCATCGTATGACGAGGGACACTTGCATGGGACAGCCGGGCAGCTGTGCTACCACCAGCACAAGAAGGCAACGCCAGGGCAGCAGAACAACTGCTCCAGCCACCAGCCTCTGCCCATCTCTCTGCTCCACCTCAAGGACTGAGAGAGCCAGCAGGCGGCTGCCAGCCAGAAAATTTGGGACAGCAGGCCAGAGAATTTTGGGAGATAGCTGCAAGCTAGGCACATTTATTACACACACACTGTCCAAAGGTGACGAATATTAAACAGACTGCCATGTATCTTTCAGCTTTACACGGGCTGGCATTAGAAAGCAATTAATTCAGTTGATTTCAAAGTTTTCATGTGATTCATTAATAGGGAACAAGTCTGGAGACAAACGATCAAGCAGTATTTGTCACTGCCTGTTCTCTTAAATAAAGAAATACTGGAGGATTTTGCTTTTGCTCTCCCCCTGCCTTCACAACTATATTTTAAAGTCTCTCTCCAGAGTTTGCTAAATTGCCTTTTAAATATATATACACTTAATCAGAAACAGAACACATGATGTAAAATAAAAGTGACTGAACTTCAAGATGTCTAAAAATACTACATTTATCCAGCCTAACAAGAAGGTGAGCATTCCTTTTAGTGCAAAGCCCTGGAAAGGACTGCCTTTAAAAACTGGTGTACCTTAAATCCTCAGAAGCAAGGTTAAGTTGCTGTGTTGACATATACAAAGTAAGTATCATGAAAAATGTTGACACTCAACAGTTTTATTAGTGATTTTAAAAGCAGAAGTATACACAAACTGCTAAGACTCCTCAAATGAAGTAAATAGATAAAGCATCTCTTTTAAAACATTAAAAAAGAAATTATAATCAAGGACTATATATATATATAGCTACATATCTATCTCTAATCTCATTGGTTGAGTAGTTGTGTATCCTCTCTCCACATTAAAGAGGTGAGAAAAGATTAAGCTGTAGCATATTAAGCATATAATGAAAAAAAACCACACCAGTACAAATCATAATCAAGTTACAAAGTGATTCCAAATGAACGATAATAAAAAATGTTAAGGATTAACCTAAAGATTTACACTGTATGCCACATTATGCTGTGTCTATTGTGGTTTGTTGACATATGATTATGAAAGAAACGTAAACCCGGTCAGATGAAAAAGATAGACTCCATGTTAATTGAAAAAGACAAACTAAGTGAATAATGAGTATATAAAAAATAGCCTATGCCATTTTTATCACCCATATATGACACTTATTCCCAAATTTATGGCAGAGACAATTGAACTATGTTTCAAATCACTGGAGGTTATTTCTTACCAGGAATCCCTCTGTGCATTTTTTTCACCTCACTGTTTCTAATCTTATTCCATTACTATTGAAATATATACATACTACCAAAGCTGTAAATACACGTCTACTTAAAAGATGTCTACCATAATCACCCTGGTTTATCTTGTACAGATGGGTTCTTCACCAAGAACTGGCATTTGTTAAAGCCTTGGAAACATGGAAATGATACTTTAAAAAAAGAGTAAAGTTTTAAAAACCAGCATGCCTTTAAATTTGAACCAACCAATAAAGAAGAGCTACACTGTACCTAGAAGGCTTTTTCTACGACAGGCATGTAAGGAGCAAGTCCAGGAACAGCTGACATGGAAGATGAAGATGGACAGTTCGTATTTTGGGGATCAGGGGTAAATATAACCAGCATAGTCCAAAAATAAAAGGTAAGCAACTCATGCATTGGATCCAGTGTCTTGTAGTTTTCTTGCCTTGCCCTTTTCTGCAAGCTGTTTCCAAGATGCAACTAAACAAGTAGGTAAACAGTATTATTTGAAGAAAAAAATAAGAGAAGTCAGACAGAGAAAGGTGATTTGGACAATATAACTAAGCATTTAAACAAACTGAATAATACCTGGGTAGAAATGATCTCTATGGCAAGAACATTGGGTTTTATTTAGTTTTGGGGTTTTGTTTAACAGAACAAGGAAAATGGTATTAGGATGGGATACAAGGTTCCATATAAACTAGAGAAAATTTTATCCTATTTTCACAGCAGAAGTATTTGTAACTTTTAAAATATGAATACAGAAGATTCAAACAAGGAATACTGCCAAGTGTGAAAGGAAAATTGAACAAAAGACAAAGCAATAGCACCCATATTATAGTCACAGGTGTCATGAACAGGGGAAAAGATATCATGATCTATTTATATCTAATGATCATGACACCATCAAAAACTGTGGAAAAAATAAAGAAGTCTTACCTCCAACTAAATCTTTATTACTGAAAAAAACTCAAGAATTTTTTTTTCCAATCAAGATGACTGAAGCAACCAGTCTGGCTTACATTACAGAAGAAATAATATGCCTTTGGGGAAGAAGCAGCCTCCAAACTCCTTCTCGGCTATGAAGAAGCCAAAACTTAGCAAGGAAAAATAGAAATGAGCAGGCTTTCAACAAACTATGTAACCAGCCATAATTTGAGGGGACAAAAAAATAGTAACATTCCACTTTGCCAAACACCCACAAAAATATCACAAAAACACAACAGAGGATGCCTTTTCAAAAGAAGAAAAGGCAGAACTGGGCTTTCTTCACTAAATTCCACGGTCTCAAGCATCATTTGGAAGCGCAGGGACATGGGCGGGGAATGAAGAAGTTACATACACTACCACACACCTACGAGGTGCAAACAAGGAGATACGGGACCAACAAACTTACTTGCTCCTCCTACCAGGAGTTCAACTCATGACCAGAGGACCCTGTTTCTGTCTCCAGTGTTTCCTTCCCACCACTTGAACAAGTCAGAGAAGACAGGATGGGATTGTGCAATCCCAATAATCCTCTGCAATGAGCCTATTGCCACACTGACCTTTCCCCTTCAGCTTTACAGAAACAGCTTCCTCCTGTTTCCAGCTAATGCAGTTAGCCCTGAGCTCAAGCTGTGCTTCTGCCTGGAACATTTCAGCGCCACTGATATGCAACTATAATGACCCTGCCAGCATGTGTGACAGAATTTGTCTTTGTGTTAAAGATATAATATTGTTTAGGTTCAAAGTAAAGCACTCACAAGTCAGAAAGTTTCCTGTGCAACTTTAATTCATCCCCTGGTGTGTTTATTCCCATTATCACCATGTTTAACTACAGGAGCACTTAGCATGTTTTCCAGTAGGACTCCTACTTGTTCAGCATAGTGGGTGGACATACTCCAACCATCAATCAAGGGTAAGCAGGGATAAGAAAATCCACGATTGTTCCTCCACTTGTTGAAGAAGTTGGAAATCATAGGCAAAAAGGCCAAGAAAAGGAGGAGGAGCAGAAGAGCACAGTATTTATGAGATTTTGCACCTGTGAGGGCCTCTCTGCTATGTAACATCAGGCTAAAATACGGTGCTTGTCACTAGCCATTAGCTGCACATTCTCAACTGAACCTGTTTTGAAGTACCTGGCACTTGTAATGGCCACTGAATATAGACATCCAACTCATATTATTTTCTGGAGAAACCAGCACAGCATGGAGGCAGGTGAATTTGAATTCTAATTCTGTTCCACCATGGATTATTTTTTGCGACCCCAATCACATCTTGTTTATTACACTAATTTTACCAGTGGGAAAATAATACTCCCTCATCTCAAAGAGGTACTGGATCAATAACTGTGAGCCATTAAAATAATACATTAAGAAGCACCCTCGAAGAAGAGCATGCAGAAATTAATAACTATGTACTCACTGTGGTCTTTGTATTGTGTAACAGTTTCTTAATGAATAGTAAAGATATTACAGAGCTCCCTTCCCTCCTCCATTACCATACATCTTCACTACAGGAATAGTTAGAGAAAAAAAAAAAAAAAAGCAGAAGCCTACATAAGAGATTGTCAGATCCTACACAGATCAGTGAAAGAATTGCTCATACAGCCTGGATTACTCTCATTTCTAACTTTCATGCACTTGACTGATAACCTTTAAAAAGAGGGCTTAACACAAACTGTAAAAAGTAATGCCGTATTTTATTTTTCAAAAATAAGCAGGTTATTTAACATTGTATAACCACACTGAAAGTAACAACTAAAAGTTGCAAACTATTAGTTACTACTAGTAATAACAAAACAAATGTTTAAAGATCATTGGTAAATCATTCCATTGTCTTCTTAACTTCAGTTCTATAGACAGCACAAAAGAAACCATCTTGTTTTTTTCCAGAAAAGCTGAAGCTGTACACACTGTACAAAGATTAGATACCTGTATAAACTTAGGCTACTGATCACAGTGACTCTAAAAGTACATATACATAACCCTCTTGAGAAAAAGTAGGTGTTGTCAGTTTCGCTTCAAAATACAAACTTTTGTGTCTCTCTTCCATGGCAGACTGGATAAAGATGGGGAGAAGGAAGGACAAGTTGTGTAAATGAGGTACCATGACTGAGAAAGAAATCACAGCCTCAAATGATCCCATCTGCATCACATCTTTCCCCTCAAAAAAAAATTCTTAAAGGCCTTAAAACATTGAAGAGTTTCAAGATGAGCTTCACTCAGTGAAACTAGCACCAAAACAAACATACACGCTCCTGACCTGACCATGAGTTCCAGAATTCAGTATCACCACAGAAAATACCAACATTTGGAAAGGCTCTCTGAAGGTAATATTTATCTTTTCTAAATGAATAAGAATCCATTCCACCATATGAAATCATGAGAAGCCTTCCTTTTTTATTTTTCTGGTGGCCTTTTTGGCCATATAAATTTTAACTACAGATGGTATGATATGCTAGTAACATAGTTAGAAACTGCAGTTAGAAAACACTTAAGGCAGTTGGCAGAAGATGAGATGTGGTGAGAGCAATATATTTCAAGCATTAGCTCTTACAGTCAAAGTGTTAAAAAAAAGAATAGTCTGTGAAGGTGATGAGCTGCACTAAACTCTAGCAGGTGCCCAGCCATGTAATTGAGTGCTTGGCCTCAGAAGGAAGATTTCAAAAAGCATGGGTAATTTGAATGGCAAAGTCAGAGCTACACAAGTTCCTGTGGCAGAAACAGAAGTTCTCAAAAGAAAGAGAGTCCCACGGACATTAAAATGGTTTCAGGATAGCAAACTTTTCGATAAAGATACCAGAAAAGCCAACCTTTAAGTATACAATTTATTTTAATTAACAAAAACAACAAAAAAAATTTAAATACGAGTTCTTGAAGGTAAAAGATAACCACCCGTATTCGAAATTCTGTACTAACACTATAACCTTTCACGGTGAGAAATCATCCCATGCCTACGCTCCAACGCATCCTGAGAGCGTGGACAGTCACGGTCGGAGGTGTGTGACTGATATGACAACACGCCAGCAATTCGGTAACCCTTTCGTCCGCTCCTCAGCTGTTCAGCGGGGAAGTTCATTACTTTTTTTCAGCTGATGCGGGCAGCCGGCCCTGCCGGCACACCCCGAGGGAAGAGACTTCCCCCGGATGGCTCGGCGGTCACCCCGCGGTCACACACCCCGCACGCGCGTCCGGGGGAGCCCCCGAACACCCCACCCCGGCTGGGCGCCCGCAGCCCCCGTCCGCGCCCGGCAGGGGGGAGGTGTCCGCTCCCAGGCGCGGACAGGGGCTGCGGGCGCCCAGCCGGGGGGGGGGGGGGGGGGGGGGCCGACCCGCTCCTTCCTCCCTGCAGGGAAGCGAGCCGGAGCGCTGCAGCTCCCCACGGACGGGCACGGGGGGAGGAAGTAGCCGGGGAGGAGGAACTGGGGGGATGGGAAGAACAGAACCCCAGAACCCATGCAGTGGAAGCGATCGCTCAGCGCCCGCCGAGGAGCGCTTCGCCGGGGCCGCGGCTCCAGGGGCTGCTGCCCCCGCACGCCCCGGCTCCCCCGGCCCGTCACACCCCCACCGGCCCGCCCCCCTCGACCTCCCCTCCGCCCGCCCCCAGCGAAGGAAGCCCTCCCTCCTACCCTCACCTGCCAAGAGGCTGCAGACGTCCTCGGGGACGCCGGGAGCGTCGGACATGGTGCGGGCGGCGGGGACGCCCAGGGACACCCGGCGGGCGGGGCTCGACGGCTCCGACCAGTCCGGCCCCGGCCCCGGCGGGGAGGAAGCTGAGGCCACGCCCCCCGGTCGCAGCGGCACGGCCGCGAGCCGCGGGGGGCGGGGCCTATCATCACCGGGGCGCGGTTTCCCGCCACGAAGGCGGTGCTTCGAGCCGCGGGGGCGGGGTGTCGCGGCACCGGGCGGGGTGTCGCGGCACCGGGCGGAGCCTCATGCTACCGAGGCGGGGCTTCCCGCCGCCCTCCCGTCCCGGCTCCCTCCCGCCGCGCCCCGGCGCTGCGCATGCGCTTCATCCCCTCTCCCCCCCCCCCGGTTACAGCCCGCCGTGAGGGCGCTGCCTCCCACGTGACCGCTGCCAGCGGCCATCCTGCGTGAGGGCACCGCGCGGGCCCGCCCCCGCGCCAGAACCAAACATGGCGCTCAGCGCTGGCTCCCTCTGCGCGTCTCCGCCCCGAAGGCCAGAAAAAGTTGGCTGTTGGATAAGAACACCCGGAGACCTCTCTCTCATTATTGGCCCAGTGATTGTCCCGCCCACCAAGTCAGGGGCTGGCGTGCCCTCCTCGTCCCACGGGAGCGAGCAGGGCTGGGTCCGTGGGTGTGGAGGGTGGTACTTTGATGACTTAATTCCTTCCAGACATGTTTCCAGCCTTTTTTCACAGCGCGGTGGTGACCTTATCCTTTTCGGCTTTCTGTCATTACCAGTGTCTGTGTTCAGGATGGCAGACTACAGCCCAAGCTCATATCTCTGCCAGTGTCCCAATGGCTGCAGCTGGCAAAATCAAGCCATGGAACTTGAGGAAATCAATGAAACAGTGGGAACAGGCCGGCTCGTATTGGCGTCTGTTAGCGCAGGTGTGTGGGCAGCAGCAAAAGGAGATGCTGTTGCTAAGCAACACAGCTGGGCTGCTAGAAGGGCCAACTTTGCTGGAGTGTTGCTTTTGGGGCAGCTTTGGTATGTTTTTCCCACAAATCCCTAGTTGTATGCATTTGGAGCAGATCGGTGATGTAATATATTTAGTGTAGAAATAGTCAAAGTAAACTCTTGGGATGTGTTTCTGTGACCTCAATGGTTTTGGCTGTATCTATGTTACTGCTGCAGAAAATGTTTGTGTTAGAGCTGTGGTTATGTGAGCACATCTGTGTATCATACCAGCGTAGGAAAAACATCAAGTAAAAGAAGTTCCATTTATGACATTTCACCTTTATACCAGTGTAATTATATGAACACTTGTGGTACAGCTGGCAGTACAGCTGTATCAGTCAGGTATTAAACAGCTCCATAGTTCTGCTTGGTGTAGCTGTGCCCGCTGAAATCTGCAGTGTAGATGTGGTGTTAGATTATATTGTTCTCCTGACCTCTCACATCTCTTTTAATCACATGGAGCAACTCATTTCAAATACATCTGTGTTTTCAAAGCATTGCAGCTTTATTACCCGACTTTATGGCCAGCCTGGCTGAAACTCAAGCAGTGAACTAACTGACCTGTATAATGTTGTTTAATGGTTTTTATGTTGGTTATCTAATTTCAATTCAACTGTAATAAACATGCACAGGCATCTGGGTGCATATGTGTATAAATAGATCATGCCTCTTTGTTTGTATAAATACCTACTACTCATCTGTTACAAGAATATGTTTGATTAATTTTTCTGTAGTTGGCAAAGAAGGCTCTTTGGGCTTATGTTAAATTACACATTTCAGATGTGCAGTCTTGGGAAGCTGCCATAAGGAATACGAAAATGGCTTGTAGTCTAATTTGCTTGCCCTTTTTCAGGTTAATCATAATCCTACTTTCTTGTGTTGACTTTATGGCACCATCCATTTCTGTTCCAGAAATGTGTCATTTGAACTCTGTTGTAGTCTTTGTTTTGAGATCACTCTACTGGTAATTTATTCCATATGTTTACCATTTGTGTAAACTTTTCCTGTGTTTCAGAACATAAGATGGGAAGAAATAACTTACCTTTATTATTTCCCATCCCCCATACTCTAGCCACTCTGGCTTTTTCTACTTACTTTTTTTGTTAAAGACCTCCTTGTTGTTGCAGTGAAGACCAGCCCCGTCACACAGTCATCAAGATTTGTGACCCAGGCCTATTTTAAGCCTTGTTAAGTTCCAGATTTACTCATAGTTCCCTAATTTTTAAATCTACCACTAATAGGAAGCATAATTCAAAACAGACTCCTTCCTGAAACAAGTCTGGCTTCAGTGCTGTTTCAGCCTGGTTTCTGAGGATTCCACAGCTTGTGCCTCATCGAAACCAGACACACCACTTTGCCTAATCAGGCCCATGGATCAGGGGTTCTTGATGTGTGGGAAGCAATGCCACAGGGAACACACAGAAGTTTATTGTCCTTCTGAGTGGGGAGAGCAATGAAAACAGGGAGTTCAGGAGGAATAGCCTACCTGGATCTGCAGAGAGCCTACAGCAATACAGCTGCAGGAAGAATAAACTTTCCCATTCAGGAGCAGCATCACTACTGCCTTGCCTCCCTGAAGAAATGTGACATACCTGGCTTACTGGGAAATCCAGTATTTTTCCCTTAAATGGTCCATGCTTCTGCTGCCATGCTTTTAAAATTTAGATTCTAGGAGATGAATGAAACAGGACCTGTGTGCAGCTGCTGCTTCTTCTGTACATGTCCTTTAACAGAAAATTAATTGAATTACAGTGCATGCTCCCTGCACTGATCCCTGCACTATTTCACACAGGCAGCAGTGGCCTCGTTGGGGATACTCTGTGTTCTCATCTGTTTGCCCTGTTGGCTGTCTGTCTTCTTTTGCTGGACTCCAAACAAAACAGCTAGTCAATAGTCAGAATATTTATATTTTTTAATTATTTAATGACATTAAACAGTAGTTGGCAAAGATTTCTGGTATGCACATAGAGCTGTTAAACGGAAGGAGCACTTACTTTCTTTACAGAAGCGCTTTCTTTATAAGCACAAAAACTGTGTTTAAGAAAATCAGGAAATTATCTTATTGAATGACAGTGCTCTAAACACGGCACCTCTTTATGCCTTTTGACTGTGGTTGCTGCACTGAAGAAAAGCACTCTAACAGTGGAAAAGCAGATTCAAACCCTTTTTCCTCTGGCAAAACACCATTAATGTTTTCTTAGGATTTGCTGCTACTATTCTAGTTAAAATTATTTCCTCACAAGCAGAGATACATTCAGGATGTCACAACAGTTGCTTTGAGAATAAGTTTATACATTAACTTTGAAGCCTAAAGAAGAGCTAATACTTCATGTAACAACTCATTATGATTTTATGTATCCTCTTCTATTCAGAATCCATCTCCATGAAAGCTTCCTATTTTGCTGTTCCTCTTAGAGGCATTTTATACAGAAACAAGACCGTGAGGCATTCATGTATTGTTTGCACAGTTGGGTTGCATTGACTGTACTCTGTTAGAATGTGGAAACATGGTCTTGCATTTAGAATTCAGCCTATGGAATTCAGCCCATCAAACATGAGCTGAACATGCTCTTCAGTTTATGGGATGATCACAAATGGAACTAAAATGTACTCAGCAAGACTGTAAAAATTTTGAACACCAAGTATGTGTTTCTTTATTAGTTTGTACGCTGAATAATTGCTACAGCAATGGTTTTTTCTACAGTTTGGAGGCTTTGGTGTCACTGTTTAGTGTTCTGAGTTATAAAACTGATGCACTTTCTTCGTGAAGGTAACCTACCATTTCTGGAGTACTTCCCAGGTCAGTACTATATTGCTCTCAGTGTTGACTATTATTAAGACCTCAGTTTGAGTAATTCTCAACTCCCAGGTTTAAAAACACATCTCAAGAAACAAATCATTCCCTTCTGTCTTCATGTATTCCCATCTATACAACCACAGAAAGGTGCTGAACTGAAAACCTGTAAGAATGGTCCCCTAGATAATTTGCTATGTGCCATATCATAACTACCCATTCAGCTTTCAGAGCTATTGGGTTTGATGCTGAAGTCTTCAGCTTTCCAAATATGGAGCAGCAAGGGCATAGCTTTTCAATTTTGTACTTGAATATTTTCCAACAAAGTCTGATTTTACCTAAGAATTACCTCTGGAAGGAAAGATTGGTGTTTCTGTCATCAAAATTATAGGATAATTAATATAATTTTGAATTATGTTTTCTAAGCATTACATATTGTGGGAAATATTTTTGCATAAGATTTTTTTTTTACCCGAGCATCCATTAGATTGTATAGGATTGTGCATTATTCAATGTTTTATTAGACAAAAAATATTCTGTACACCACCAAGTTCAGTGTCTTATTTCAAAAAAAATTATTAGGAAAGCTCCTATCAGACAGTCTCCTGTTTTGAGGTGATTTTCCAGCTGGATTGATTCAAATGGAACATCCTGAAAGTTAGTTTTGGCACAGGTGTGAGATTTCAGTCAACATTTTTTCTCATAAAAATCTATGAAAGCAAGCCAAAGATAACTCCCCAAGTGTTACAGAAGATTTCTGCTGCTTATCATGCAAATAGTGCCAATGAAGTCTGGAGACAACAAGATGAATAAGAGTTGTGAGATTTCAGCTCATACTCAATCCATTTGTTCTTGTTTATATCTCACTCTTTGTTCTTCAACATCTTAAATGCTGAAGAGGAGAAGTGAAGACTCTTCCTCTGTCCTTTTCTCCTCTTCAAGATGTACAGAAATGTCCTGGTGGGTCTTATTGCAGATGAGTATGGTTTTAGGAAGGAAGTGGGGAGGGAAGCTCTGTTTGACTGGAGTTAATAATTAGATCTTATGTGTCTCGGTTTTAGAGACAACTTCAGGAGGAAACACTCTGGAGTGAGTGTCTCCTCCGAAGGGAAAGGGCCTCCCCTTTTCTGCTACCAATAAGACAAGTGGGTCACAGCAGGTGAAAGTGGAAAAAAAGCAAACTGTTTATTAACACCAAACAAAACAGGGAAGAACAGGAAAAAAAAACTCAAAATACAACAAATTCCCAGAGATGGAACAAACACATGGGCTCAGACCAGCCAGGGCCACCCCATGGGCCTGCCAGGGCCACCCACAGGCTCCCTGGACCGGCGAGGAGGGAAGGGAGGCAGTGAGGCAAGGGGGGCAATGGAAGGGAAAAAGAACTAGAAAAAAAACCCAACAGAACCTTTCTCCCGGTAGCCAGAACACAAAAGAAACCCAAAGAGCAGCACAGCACTCCCAGCGCGCTCCCTCCCAAGCCCCAGAGACCCCCGAGCCGTGGGGCTGAACCCTTCAACGCCCCCTCGGGTCCATGGCTCTGGCCCCGGCCCCGGGTCCGTCTGAAAGGCACAGCGTCCTTGGGCACTGAGCGGATGGTTAAGGAGTAAAGCGGCTTCATAACATCACCCCAGGACATTACATAAACTTTTCTTAACCCCCTATGCAATTTTGGTACCTAATGAACATTTTGGAACTGTGAAGATTCTTAATAACTCTGAGATGAGTAAACATGCTAAAACATCATCTTGCATTCTCCAGAAGTAAAATCTAAACCTCATCATTCTTTGAGAGGTAGATGAAATAATAAGAGGAACTATGTAACCTCTAATATAAATTTAGTGTTCTTTCTAGTTCTTTTATTCTCTTATTAACTGTGGTATAATGCATCGAGTCATATTTTAAACAAATTATACCATAGGTAATGGAATTAATGAAGAGTACATTCCCTTGTGTTTCTGTATGAAGATCCTATATCCTTTTCCTATTGCAATAGAATGGATTCCATCTGATCAGTTCTATCCCTGTCCCATAAGGCACTCACCATCATGTGAGCCGTTGCCCTGATTTTTCTTTTCCATTCCTCTTCCTCCATCACTGAGAAAGGGGCAGCATTTTTTGTGGCCAGTTTGGAGGGGTTGCTCTGTCTTTTGGCCTGTCAGGAAACTTCTTCTCACTGACCACTCTGCAAGCCAAGCAGAATAGGTACCCAGTGTGTCCAGGTGACTCTTTTCTGCAGTGGTGTCATTAGCCTGGCTCATCATCCTTCATCCAGCAGATGCTTTTCAAGAAATTTTTAAGATAGTATCTGAAGACTGTATCTACCAGATACAGCGACCAGATTTTAGGGAGAAATCAATAGGTGGACAGGTGTCCTTGTGTAATCAAGCAAAAATTGTTACTTTGGAGACTTGGAGGTAAATTTGACTATAATTAGCAGAAGCCTTGAGGCACAGGCAGCTTAAGTGTGCCTGTCTGTGTTTTGTGAGCATCAGGGCAATCCCCATTTTACAGGGGGTAAAACTTCCCTCTTTACATTCCTTCCTTTTCATTTCCCTCTTCTGTACATTGTAGAAGGAACAGTAACAAAAAGGGGGGAAACGGGGTTTCCAGAGTTTCAAAGCTTTTCTGTGTAATGCTACATTTCCCTTCACAGGGGAAATAAAACAGTCACTTAAAGTGGAACTGAATCAGAATCAGAGTAAAATCTAAATAAAATTTGTGCATTAAGCTATGAAATACAGGCTCACAGCATCTAAACAGCCAGTCTTTAAACTGAAATAAAGATAAAGAACTTTCTAAACAAGTGGCATTTCTCAAAGAGACACACAGAGCCTTTGACTAAATTAGTGAAGTGGTAAGCTAAGAGTTAAAAAAGAAGCTGCTGTATTATTTTTATTTTTAAAAAGTCAAAGTGCACTTTAGGAGAGTGCTCCCATCAGCCTAAAAAATGAATATATGACAGATTATTGTCTAGCTAACAAGAGCTAAATGTTGCATCATATGTATAGGCATTCACTCTGTCTTTCTTTTTAAAACATCTCAAATGAATTTTTATCTTAATGTGCATAACCCAGTGTTTTTCCTTGAGGCACTCACAGCTTTTTTTTTTCCTACTCTTGTGATTGCCACAAAGAGTAACAAATCTGAAAAGTATTGTAAAATTTAAAAGTAAATATTTTTAATTGTCTGAATTCAGCATTGTCTATTCTTGTCTGAATTCAGCATTGTTTCTGGGAAACATATATGAAAATCTTCAGGCTTCATATAGAAAGGACTGGTCCAAGTGAGGCAGATATATAGGCTTATTTCTTGCCATGCAAATTCATTTTCTCTACAAGATGAACATCATCAATTACCTTCTTTAAAGTGATACATAGATATGTAAAATATCATGCTAAATAAGAAGCATTTGTTGTCTCCACTAAAAATTGCATTTGATTTCATTTTATTAAAGTGCTCAACTGATAAGCTTCACTTCGAGGGATTTAGTTTAAGCTGTGAACTATTATTTTGTAAAATAGAGAACCTTGAAAAACTCCTGATGCAAATACACTTTATTTATAAAGTGTCTTCTGGGATATCACATGACTTACAGTGAGAATACCCAATTAATAAAATAGCTTTTCTCAGCAAGTATTTCTACAATAATGTCCATAAAGTACAGTGCCTGGCTAAAAGTATTCCAAGACAATCACAGCAATATGCTAAAGAGAACAAGCAGACTTCAAGCCAATATTGTCTCACTTTTTTTACTTCTTAATTTAATAAAAAGCTCTGAATACAGAGACTGATGGGTTTTCAAGTTCTGAGTGACAGGTTTTCAATTGATCTTGATGTTTTATAGCTCCCAACACTTGGGTAACTAAGCACCTTACAAACCAAACCAAAACAGAAACCTTAGGAGGTAAAGAGGAGTTATTACCCCCAGGCTGTAGAAACAGTGCCCAGAAGGAGAAGTGGCTTTGCCAGACTTCTGTCTTCTAGACAGGGGAAGTATGTGGCAGCATGTGGAGATCAGATCACAGAAATTCTGAAAAAGTGCATCCACTGCTGGGCCATACCACCCCTCCAGCAGGCCACAGTAATCCTTCAGCTGTCACTGGCTCACTGAAGATCATTTAATTCCTGTCCTTTCTGTGAAAAGTGTTGTGTACAGAGTCCTTATATTTTTGCAGTCCTGGAGTGTGCATTTTGGGGCTACCCTTCATCCCCAGCAGCTGGCACAGTGCAGTCCTGCTCGCTTGGAAGAACTGCCTTCATCACTGTTTTTGCACCTTCTTATCTTTCCCGGGCATGAGCGTGATGCTAACATTATAGATGCTGTTAGCAGCTTAAAAGCTGAAAAAGTTAGAAGGAGACTGATCTGGTTTACATTTAATTTAAGAAATCAAAGCACCTTATATAAGTCTGCTTCCACAGGGTTTTGTTTGCCTTCACTGACATCTGTATGGATCTTCCCAGATGGGTATCTCCTAGCTTCAACCGTGATGTGAAGAAGCACCTCAGCCTCATCTCCCATCTATCTTTGCTCTTTCCATTGAGGCTGCTGGCCTGAAAACCAGCTGCCACTTCTGTAGTGCCTGCTGAGCAAATGTATCCATGATGTATAAAGTATATTCATCCATAAAGTATGGAACTGTTGTGCCTAAATCTAACACTGCTAATCATTAGAGATTCAACATCCTAGACCTAGTCACTGATGAATAAAAGAAAACGAGGCCAGGGCATGGAAGGCAGTCTCAGGGCTTCCCAATAAACTGCTTGATTTTACCTAATACACTGATCTACCTTACACTTTTTTGCATAAAAGTTTATCAATGCAATTATTCCTAATGAAAATATTAAATACGGTGCCAAACTCATGAGCCAGAGGGCTATTTTTTCAAGTTTTTCATTACCTGCTAAGTAATTTAATTAATGCAAATGAAACTCTAGTGTCATAAAACAACATCCTGTTCTAATTGAAGACAATGGCAAAACTGCCATTGACCTCCATGGGAACAGGTTCAGGCCCATAACTTTCATACATTGTATATTAACCGACATAATCGGAAATACTATCTTCTCCTATTAAAATGAGATATAGATATAGCATGACAAGTAGCAGCACAAGGACTCTTCTGATTACTGTAATTAGAGGTTTTTAATGACAGGTTAGGTATGTTTAATATGCAATTCCACATTGCTGTTACATTATCAGATTCTATTCATGATCTTTACATATAGCATAACTGAATTCAGAGGCAGATGAATGTTCCCGATATTTCAAATTCAGCAGTTTTGCTGATTTAGCACCTTCTGAAACATGCACCATGTGGTGAACAAACACTGCAAGCAAAGATGTTTTCCTCTGAGGTTTGCCAGGGATTTAAAATTTTAACACTTTCCTACTCTCCTTACAGATAGAAAAAGTGTTGCTATGCAGATACAAAGAGCTGTGCAATCATTCTAATAGGTATCATTTCATTATCTCTGAGGAATTTAGGTGTGGAGCCAACCCATGTATTAGTTAATAACCAATCCATTACTTGATTAAGTGACTTACATGAAGAAAGCTTATCATCCATAGATTTGTCTGCTTGGAATTAAGTCATAACAAGATACTGAAAATATATGATTTTCAGGTTTCAATATCTTACGTAAAAATCATTGTGCCAGATCACAATGAAATCTTCTGAAGAGTAATAATATGGCTTAAAAATAGCAGATGCTGTAAAGGCATAAAACAATATAAAAATAACCTAAGGCGCCACTAATTAAGCATGAGTCAGTGCTTCCAGTAAATTCATGGCAACTGCAAGCAACAGGAAAAGAACTGTCTATCTCAAAGCATTGCCAGCTTAGTGTATAAACTTGATCCAAAGGGGTTTAATGTCTCAGGTATTTAAGATTGCCAGTTCATATCCATATATACACTTGCCTTCTCTTGGGATTTTTCATTCTCCCCCCAACTTACCTGTAGCTTCTTCAGAAAGTCATTGCCATCTGATATAGTAATATTTAGAAATTATTGTATGAGCTGGTATGTTTCTTTTCTTTCCATAGTGTTTGGAATGTATTTTGGCCAGGAAGCCTGAAGCTAAATACTCTGTCATTCATAAGCCATGCCAGGGATTCTTGGAAACACCTGCACCTTGCAGTTATGCAAATGCCTTTGAGATATGTCAGAACACTGTTTATTTGCACCATACCAATCGCATGTCATCTGAATTAATTTTCACATTCTTGTCTTGATGGGACATGGCTCTGAATATAAAAATTGACACATGCGAATGCAGTATGGTTAAAGAGGTATTGATGCTTTGCCAAAATTACGCAATAGATCTTTGCTGGCCAGCAATACAATTAAACTAAAGTATCTTTGTGAGTTACATATTAACAGCACCAATGCACAGATATGTATATCCTTTCTCAGAGATGCATCAAGAGATGAGTCCAAGAGTGATGTGAATGTGTTGAGAGTCAAAGATATAGCAGTACTAGAATAGTATCACAGTCTTGAATAAATGCAATACATCAATGCTTCCCAGCACTGTCCTGCATAACAGCGAACACTTTGGGGTGAAAACCCCTGTGGACAGTTTCTTCACTCCTTTTTCAGCAATATCAGGTCACTTGGAGAGCAGAAATGAAGTGGAAGAAACCATGTTCACTTGTAGTCCTTCAAAACATCATTAACTTTTTCTTTAAAAGATTCAGTAACATAACAGCAGCAGCTGCTGCTCGAATTGGTATTAGAGAAGGTTCAGACCTGTACCTCAGGAAGGCTGCAGCAAGATTTGTTAATCTTCTGTGTTGTGGCTTCATGAACATAGATCTGAAGGCTGTATTGCTCAAAAGATTGTCCTTTTTCTCTCAATCTCTCTCTCCTCCATATTTAGTTTTCTTTTGGTTTTGTGACACTAGCAAAGTAAAGCACTCTGGAGATGACTTATCTGAAAGCAGAACTGTAGGAGGAGAATCTGATATGCACATTTTTGTACATTTCATGCCATATATTTATCTAAAAGGGGTGAGGATGGCATACTGGTAGGCATAGTGCTTTTATCACACAGATTGCTAGCTGCATCTATCAGTTTTCTATAAAAGAAAGCAAATAATGGTGTCAAGCTCAACACTTGTTTCTACATGTTCCTAAATCAAAGAGGAAAGCTGGGAGACAGATGATGATTTGTTTTCACTGCAAGGAATATCTGGGTATGTCTGGGTGTTGCTTGCAAAAGTACACCGCTTCTGAGGGATGTGGGAAGCCCTGCCAGCCCAGTAGCCTCTCTGGACTGGGGAAGCTATCAAGTAAGGGACTCCAGATCACATGGGGCTTGTGAGTGCATGGAAGAGCAAACAGGTAGTTACCTTTGATTTATTATTTTGCAGCAAATACTGGCTTCTTTCCAAATAAGTTGAGCTCTGGATCTACTAAAACAGCTTTGGTCTTGTGATTGACTTCTGAGGGAGGTTTTTTCTCACTCTGGCACGTATGAAAGATCTTGCTGTTTTTTGTGTGGGTTCTCTTAGGTCTTAAAACTCACACTTCAGCCTCTCTACAGAATTTATAGACCCTCCTCTCCTATTCATCTTCATATTTTCATGAACTTTTAAATAATTGAAGTATCTGAGAAACATTTGCTCATTTCTAATGAGGTTTAAACCAGAAAGTTTCCAAGACAGTATTGGGTACATACATAGATATACGTGTATAAATGCATCGCACCAAAACCAGCATATTCTTGAGTGGCTTGGTTAAAATGACACGTTACAGATAGTAGCTGCCTGCAGGATGATGTCCAGTTCCATGTTTGAAGCTGGACATATTCTCCTTAATTATAATAAAAATGTCACCTGGTTTTGTTACAGCTTCTGCCTGACCACGTTCTAATGTGCCCATGGCAAGGAAAATATTGCTTCCATTCCAATTGGCATAATGAGAAACTGCGTTTAATGTTTCTCATTAAAAAAAACACAGTATTTATCAGAACATTATCCTTTGAAATTGTCAGTTTATGGCATGATAATTAGATCTGGTACTCGAAACCTGTCAAGTAAAAGGAAGCTTTCTTCAATAATCGTATTCCTTTTCACTTCACAGGTGGAGCCTAATAAAGTGAACTGCTAAAAAGTATTGAGGCTGTAGGAGGCTTGGCATTTCAGTCAGTGCAACAAAGACTGTATCCCAAGAACTTGCTCATATTGTTTTTCCGTATACAAGCCTTCTTCATGACTAAATCCTCTCTTACAAACTGGAACTATAGACTATTGAGCAATAAAGGATGGAGGGAAAGAACATGATAGTGTAACTAATAAATAATAAATGCATGGCTAATAGCTAAATATTAATAGGAAATCTTAAATATTTATTTCGGTGCAGTGTCTGTTGTTGAATGAGATATAGTCTGGCTTGGCCTAACCTGCAAAGCTGACTGTCCCAGCTCACCAGAGAGAGGCCTCTTCAGTGTAAGTTCCCTAAGCACTAAGATAAACTCTTAGAAGTAACAGGTGAAGTGTTATTCCACCTCTGGAAATGGAAAGGTAAAAAGTTAATTAATTCTAAAATAAAGTCCATGGAGCAGCTGTTGAGGGCATTGCACTACTGGTAATGATGACAGTTAAGGTAGTTAGCCTGAAAATTACAACATTATTTCTGAATATTAATTTGCTTAATAAATTGTTCCAATAAATAATCTTTAGACAAAACATGGTGAAAGAAAGCCTTCTTGAAGAGTTTAAGACTTTCAGAAATTTAACTCATTCATTCCTTAATTCTAAATAGTAAGGCTAAGGAATAATACTGACTTTTTTCTACTGATATGTGGATTTTAGCATCACATCTTATTGTAAATTTTGTGACTTTGGGTATACTGTACATTTGATAGGCTGACAGTACATGAAGTATATTTTCCTTTTATTCATTTTTCTGAAACAAAAATATTAGAACTCTGAAGACTGGCAACATGGTATGTAATCTAAATTCCTTGCAATTTCTGTAGTATTTTTTAAAGGATGCATGCATTGATTCACTCCGCATTTTAGGTTTAAATTATTGCCACAGCGATGCTTCACTTTAAAAATGTGATTAGGCAACTTTGATGACATTGACTTACAACAAAAGTTAGGTTCTTAAGTGCTGAAAATACATCAGAAAAAAGTCTCAATCCATGCAACACTGATGGCAGCAACTGATTGCTATTTTTAAAAATCTCAGTCTAAACTTGAATGAGTGCCTAGGTAAACATTCAGAACTTGGTTCATAAACTAAACTATGGGAAATCTGTCCTGAAAAACACCAGGGGTTTTGCCTACTAATATGCCCAAAGGTGTGCCTGAAGTCATTAGGGAACAAAGACCTGTCTGAGAAACATTATGAAGATTAATAACTGTGCATACAAGATCGGAAAGGAGCAAGCAGAGGGCATATTTCTTATTGCCTGTATCTACCTGGGACTGGGATGAAAAATAAATCAAATCCAGAAAGGTTTCTGAAGAGGTTTTAGAAAAAAATTTAGAGTTGTAGCAGGACAAGGGTGGTCCCAGTATAAGTGCAAACAACCTTTCTTCTTACCTCCTGGAACATTTGAGAGAAATAAGACATCCTCTGAAAAGGAGGCTGATGGTAAGATACAAATGCAATATTATCATATTCATTTCAGTAACAGAATGAATTTTTCCTTGCTGGGATAACTGAGAAGTTTCCATTTTGAACATTTAGGCGTGTAAGATGATGAGTTGCATTAGAATGTGTTATCTGGGTTTTGGCCATCTTGTTTCTTAAAAAAATAGTGTTTCTTAAACAATTCCCACTTCAGGAATGCTTTACATACCTATGTGTAAATGGAAAACCTAGAGGAAGGCTCATAGCTCCTTGTGTCTTTATCCCATTGACTTGTAAGACACTAGGCAATAAATAAATTAATACTTTGTTCTTACACCTAGAAGATAAACAATTACCACACACACATGCAGTACGGTGTGAGAAAGTGGAGTATCTTGGCAATTATTACAGAAAACACTTGAATTTCATGTTCCAATGCATTATGCCCTTTCATGTGGCTCATTTCTTGCTTGGAAGACTTAGCCCTCTGGGATGTACAGTAGAACTCCTGGAATAGAAAGGAAAAGAAAGAGATGTATGGATATAATGTGAGTCATGGATTGCACTTATTTGGTCTGAACTCTTTAAAATTGCTCAGGTCAGAAGTAACAAGATAGAGGGAAATTGATTCTATCCGTTTAAAAGCAGTTTTTGTGAGTTACTGTAACAAACACTTGGCTGGTTTTATTCCTTTCATTAGAAACAATGGAAAGAAGTAGTATCTGCAGTTTACAGGGTCTTACTCTTCAGACCAAAGTCATCTAGAAGAGATCCAGAGTGGTTTTGTTTGTAACTGGCTGCAAACTATTGTGATGTGTGCATGCAAAGGGCAAAATAGAAGAATTTTTTCATATGCAGCTCATTTCATTGCAAAGTATAACTTCTTCTAACAAGCACCACCTTGCTACCCACTGAAGGATTAATCAGACTGGTGCATATCGAAAGGATTTGACTCTGGCAGAAAACAGCCAAGGAGCCAGACATCAATTCTATTGGCAGACAGCTTTTTTGAAGCATTTGTCCACAGGGATAAATTCACCTTGGCTTGTAGAGGAAAATGCATGTAGCACATACCTTCTGTGCTTGAAGTGTTTGTCATTGTCTTTTCGTGAGGAATATGCCAGAGATGAGAAGATTTAGTTTTCATCAAAAGCTCTGTAGAACTGTCATCAGCAGAAGCTGTAGGGAAGACAAGATGGATCAAATGACATCCTTTGACACAGGCTTAATGCTCCCTTGACATGACAGCTAGTGGGGTGGGTCTGGTTTTTGCAGCCAAGAGTATAATTCTTCTGAAAGATTAAAATAAGTTTCAGTACAGGATTAGGGCAAATCAGATTTCACAACAGGTTAGAAATTTCCAGAAAAAAGTTCTTTCTTACTTTGTATTGCTTTCCCCTTGACTTTTCTTTATTTTTGTCATTTTAATGTCAGAATCCAGAAGTTAGATGGAGAGACTCAATACAAAATACCTCTACTCTCTATGGCGATCATGTCATTTGCCCTCACAAAGTCCATTTTAGCTGGCTTTTTCTCTTTGCACATTTCCAGACCCTCTAATTTTTTTTGGATTCTAGTCTGCCCTTTAACAATAGCATCTTCTTTTTAGGACACCATTTTTCATTCTCTCCCTGCGTTATCCAAAGAAGTGGAAAGATCCACACCATTTGCTGAACAATATTTAAGCTCTCCAAGTGACCACTAATTTTAACGCTGACTTATGGGAAACAGTCTTAATGCTGAGTAGTGGTATTTGTGATACTGATAACATTTCTGAATGTCAGCTACAATCATTTTGTTCATAATTGGTTCTGATTACAACATTTATTTTCATCAGTTTCATTTTAGAACCTCTGTAGCATTAATAATAAAATGCATTGAATGTAAAAAGCATACCACTTTCTCTGCAGCGCTCCTGAGACAACTCTGTGGTGATCTTGGACATGAAAATATTCTGCTCCATTCCTGGACAGCAAGGAGTATGTCGTAAGTAGTATATTTGTGACATCTTTCAACAGAATTAATAATTGATGCATTGTAGCATTATACAAGAAGCACAGGTGCTGTATAAGACAAGAGTCTTACAGCTGGAAATCAGTCTACAGGAGAAAAGCCTTCAAAATACAAACCTTTTACTGTCACCATGGACAGGATACTGGACATTCACAGCACACAAATGTCCAGGTTATAAACTTGCAAACTGCATAAATGTGGCGGTTAAATTTACTAGTCTGAAAGCTGTACTTGTAAAATATTTATGAATACATGTGGTTGTCACTGCAAAGAAACTGCACTGTCAGCTCAACTTCTCTCCCTAATTGTTTCTTCTCCCTGTCTTCCCCCACTGGAATGTATTCCATGAAATTCAAAACATGAGCCTTACCTTACTTAAAAAATACCTACATGGTAGGCGCAAAAGAAAAAAATAAGAGCCATTTTCATGATATTTTGATCACTGTTTTATCCACTCATAAAGGTTTCAATTTGGTATACCTTAATGGGAAATTAAATTCTTTTTCATGTCTGTATTTTCTTCAAATTAAAAAATTAACCATGAAGAATGCTTTGAATTTTTTCCCACAAAATTTAAACTTTTCAGTAAGTCATCCAGTGCACTGCTTTTACAAGTGCCCTGGATAGCTGCCTAACTAGGTTTTGTGGAAAAAGAGGGTTGAAAATTAGGCTGGAATGATTCAAAAATATGCTACATTCTTTAAATACGTATTGTACCTGTCCATTTTCTTTGTCTCAAAGAGATCACAGCTTTCATATTTAAACAATGACTGATTTTATGTATATCTTGATCTTGTTTATGAACATTTCCATTACTGTGAAATGTCCTCATGTACATTTTGGAGGGCTCAGGCGCTAAACAGACTAAACAAGAAAGGAAGCACAAGGAAGAAACCTTATTGCTTCCTTACCTGACTGCAAATTGACATCAGTGTGACTTTTCTTCAAGAGGTGTTCAGGGCTGGATCCTTTCTTAATGTAATACTGAATTGGGGCAGGGAGGGGGGAGGAAAAACAAGAAATTGAAGTGTTAATTCTGGTCTTCCAAGTTGCTCAGTTGTGATTGTATGCACACAACAGGTACAACCACATTTATTTAGCACTTTTACATCTTCAAATGCTGCAGCCCAAAGTACCAGTGTAATGGTATGGAAACTTGGGGCCCAGGGTGAAGGGATTCTCAGATGAGCTTGGAGTAGTAGCTGTGGTCCCTACCAGCTGCATGTCCAGCATTTCATCATCTCCAACAATTAAATAGCTCCAAAGTCAGGGCTGGTATTGCTAAAACCGGTGCACTTTTGCCAATACATGTCCTACTAAACAGAGCCCACACACCACCAGACTCAGCAGCCTCTGCACCAGCTAGACCATGGGGTCTAGCTGGAGGAGAAGTGCAAAGTCCTGCACTTCAGAAAGGGCATTGCAGGGTTCTGCAGCTGAAGAGGAATAATTCCATGCACCAATTACACACTGGGGGCGACCACCCAGAAAGCAGCTTGGTGGTAAAGGATTTCACAATCCCTGTGGACACCATGCTGAACATGAGCCAGCAATGTGCCAGGGTGGCTACAAAGGCTAACAGCATCCTGGGTTGCATCAGGAAGATGATAACCAGCAGGTTAAGAAAGGTAATTATTTTCCTCTACTCAGAACTGATGAGACCACACCTGAAGTGCTGTGTCCAGTTCTGGGCTCCCCTGTTCATGATTGACTTGAGCACACCGGAGCAAGTTCAGAAATGGGTCATGAAGACAATTAAAGGAAAAGAGCATCTGATGTGCAAGGAGAGCTGAAAGGGAGGATTTTTCAGCTTGAAGAAATCTCAGGATGATCAAACACTAAAACAAGTTTGCCCAGGGAGGTCACAGAATTTCCATCTCTGAAGATAATTGGAACTAGACTGGGCAATGTTGACTGTTCAATTAGCAAGCTGCCCCAGCTGACATTGCTCTGAGCAGGAGGGTTGGATTAGATCATCTCCAGAGGTTCCTCCCACCCTCACAGAGTTTGGGATTCTGTGGTGGCCAGAGTTTGATCATGCTCCTTATGAACGCTGGGATAAGTACAGATAGCATGGGTCAGAGTTTGTGTAGGTATAATTTTGACCAGGGAAACCTGCATGTCTGTAGAAATCTGGACCTGGGAAAACCCTTCCAGAAAAGGTTTTGGCTCTTCTCAGTGCTTCTAGTACTGTGGATCCTTACAGTCTAGTTTGGCTTGTTCCCTCTTCACAGCAGTGCTGGGACGGCTGCTGACCCGCTCATCTGCACTGCTCTGTCTGAAAGAGAGGGACGGAGTTGTTTGGGGACCCATCCTCATGGAGTCTCATTCACCACAGTCCTGGTTGTGAAGCGAGCATCACCAGACACTGCAGACCATCTGGCACGCTTCTGAGCCGCCAGAACGCTGACTGAAGTGTGAGTAAAGAGCTCTGGCACGCCACGCTCTGAGAGCGCTCAAAGCAACATCCAATACAATACTGGCCCAACTGTGTGTGCTCTGCTGCACAGAAACTGCATGTAATGAAATCCTTCTTATATAACACCGCTGATGGATAGGGATAGATATATATTCACCAACTGACGTTTCCAGGGGTGAATATTACCAAAATCTTTATTCACATTTAAACATGTGATATAGCTTTTTCCTCCACAGGAAAAAAAATTACTGCAAATGTCTGTGACACTTGAAAAATCAAAGTCTTTCAAAGTAATAAAGGCAATGCTCAGAAAATATTATGAACAGTAGCCCTACTACAGTATTTCCTTTAAAGAGACATCTGGGGTGAATTAGGGTGCTGCTCAGGCTGTGGCACTGCTACAGATGTCGAGGTGTAAAAACGTGTTTTGCAGGGACTGTAGATATGTGATCATGTATAATGCTTTTATTAGGAGCTCAAGCACTATATTTCCAGTAATATAAAGAATGACAGAGAAGAAAAGAAATACCTTCTGAGTTTGAATTACAGCCACATCTAATGAGCTCAGAGGTGTTTTTCACTCAACTTTGGTATTACTTTTCAACTCCTGCAGCTTAAATGAGCCTACTGATCATAACAGTAAATATGGGCTCAAAGAATATCCCAAGAGGTGTCATTAGTAACATATTACATCCTTTTCTAATTTGTACGCTTACCAGGTTGCGGGATTTCACAGGACTGATGAAACCTCCAGAATTTCATGTTTCCCTCAGCAGTCTACAATCACCCTTAGTCTGAATGACATGTATTATTTCCTTGTTGAACTTGTGATGTAGAGGTCTTAGTAAAAGATTTATTGTAAGGAAAACTACATGTTTTATTTCCAGCCTAATTGAATACATTATTGCTCTGAGTTTAAAAATGCTGTGGTGATATATTACACCTCAACACAACTGTACACATGAAATCTGCAGCAGGAAAGTTTATTGGACTACAAATCAGAATACAGCTGTTGATAGGAGAGCCATATACCTTAAGTTGCAATATGTTACAATAAAGTTTTACTGTGTAATTCATAGTGGGAAATAAAATAAAAGTCTGATAAAATAGTTAAGCAATACTTATTTTTACTGACTGGAATAAAGGCAGGTGCCAGAACTCAAATCCTCTCTGTTGTGTATGGATGATAAAAGGGCCATAGTGGAATCTCCCTGTCATGGTTACACAGGAGATAGTGATAAACCTCCTTATCTCAGTAAGGATTAACTGCAGAACAGCTTCCAAGTTTGCCCTGGAATGGCAAGTCTGCTCTAAGCCATGTTTGTTGCTTGCTCAAGTATTTGGACACAGTACAGACAAGGTGCAGAGCAGCCAGGGGATATGGAATTCTCTCTTGGTTCAGCCTGTGCCCAGCAGGCAGGACTGCCATGCAGCTCAAGCCAGCGCTGCTGCCTCAGCCTCCCCGCGCCCTCCCCACTGGCTGTTAGGGCCTCAAGAGCCATGGAAATGCATGGATCAGGGGCTTCTCTGCTTTGCATCCATTTGGCCTCTTGTAACTCTCTGCAGCTGAATACCTGCAAAAATTGGTGCCAGCTCCCTTCTGCTGCTTATAGTAGTGCGCTTTCATGCTAAATTCAACAACAGAGATGCTGCATTGCTCTTTTCTGGGACTTTGGGGATGGGAAATAAGATGTCAGTAATAGATGATTTCTACAGCAGATCTTTCTTCTAAGGTTTAAGTGATGTCGACATCATTTTACTCTGGGTTGAATTTTTGAATAACATGAAATGTTAACTTACACCCTTTCTCTCCCCTTATATCTCCTATCTAATTTCTTTTTTCCCAAGCATATATTTCTAAGTAACAGTTGTTCAAATGATAAACTGTCCTGCAGAGTATCAGAAGGTCTGGAACATCACACTGGCAAAGAGAAGCTGTAGCTGGCTCTGTGTGTTATGGCTTTTTGCCTGTTCATCACTCCTCCTGCTTTGTACCTGAGCTACCTCCTTAGTCTCAGTAGAGAGAAAGGAGGTGGGAAAAAAAGTGCCAAATAAAAATTTTCCAGAGGTCTGCAAAACACCTGGGCCTGATATCTAATATTGTGACAAATATAGAACCATAACAAGTTTAAGAACACTAAAGGTAAATTAATCACCCTGTGGAATTTATTATATCGATATATTAATTGGGCTGCAGTCCTACCTGATAGCACTGGGCCTAACTTAATTTGTGGTCATGAAATGTTTCATTCCATGTCATTAACATTTGAGTTCAATGGGGGTCCTAAAAGGAAAGTGACACAGAAATTTTCCAGATAACAATACTTAAGACATTTTAATGAAAATAGACCACCCTGTTAGCTTTAAGCATGTTGTCTCTACCAGCACAAGTTCTTTTCTTTTGCCAAAATCATAAGTCCAAGGATTATAACCCCACTAAATATCTACATGTCTACCTTTAGATGTTTGATGAGCCTGAGAGGAACTATTCATCTTTCCAAGCTCTTTATCCATCAAGTCCTACAAGATGATCCAACTGCTCAGCCTGTCAAATGTTTGTCAGTCTTCCAATTCTCTTTCCAGTGGCATAAGATTTCCATTAAAAATAAAGCCCTCAAGCATTCATTGCACACTTGAAATACGCTTCCATGATGAAGCAGAAGCCAGGGGGTTGTGAATTGCCCCTATAATTCCCATCTGAGTAGTGCCATCCTACACTCCCTTCCAGCATTTTCACTGCAGGCATTACTAGATCCTGCTTTTACTCTGCCAAATCTACATATTGTTAGCTACTACTGCTCCTTTTTTGTTTAAGTTTCTTTTTGTTGTTTGTCCTCTTTCATTGGTTTTTAATATAAAGTAACTTTTCCCTGTGCAGAGCGTCTTTGTGTGTTTCTCTTGATGCACCAATTTTCTGAACTAACCTCCATCTATTGTTTTAAACAATTGATCCATGGGCTAAAATGGGAAAACAGAATAATCCCTCATTTAAATGATCAATGGAAAGGAATGACTAGGGGAAAATGTTGATCACTGCTGCAGCCCTAATCATCCAAAGTGTTAGTGCAATTTAGAGACAGGAGGAGGGGAAGAGATTTACAACATTGGGAACTCCCAGGGAAGGAGGTCTGTAAGGAATGGCTCCCATATGGAACTGGAATGCTTTGTACACCCTGGCTTAGCAATTAAATTTACAAGGTGTTGCTAAGTAGCAGTACCCCTGTAAACTCAGCAAACGCTGGAAATGCTGTTACAAAACTAGAGACTTCTTTTATTGCTTCTCACATTTCAATAGGGAGAAAGTCATTAGCAGAAGGCTGTTCTTTGTACAGACTTCCCATTTGGAGAGTTGGGAGGTGTATTCTGATAAAAGATCTGTGAGATGATACAGCATGACCCTTTGGCAAATGCAGGTTTCTGTATAGGAAAGACAAAAATATGGAGCAAAACAAGTATATCGATCTAAATTAGGAAGTATGTGTCTAAAATGACTGGTCAGTCATTTACTTACACACCCACACGTATATACATATACATATGTACGTTTCCCCTTGGAACAAAAACTGCCTTTTAAATTCTTCTCAGTCAACTTTCACTGACAAACTTGCTTGACAGGCATCAGGGACCTGAGGCAAGCTTCAAAGGAAAAAGTAGCCATCACTCATGCTTCATTGGATTTCTATGACAGAATGATCAAATCCTGTAGAACCTGGCATAAGCACATCATTATCAAACCCTGCTTTAGCATTTCTTAACTGATCACGGAGGCTGAGGTCCTTGGTGACTCCTGTTTTCTGACACTGTTTGTAGTTATTTGACCTTTTCTCAGTGAATAATCCACACAAAAAGCCCTAATTACTTCCCCAGCTTTGAGCGGTCCAGCACTGTGAATAATCAATGACACTGATTTAGGTATTGCACAATCAGATGCTTATGGTGTTTAAAGAACATTTTTCCATTGACCTGCCACAGCCATAGGACACTACCGAGCGCTGAAGTTGCTGTTGTAATCACAAGCTGGCCAAGTGACCTTGGGGGTCTGAAGTTGATTACTAGGGCCTTGAATTGAACAGATACAATACATTTTTAATGATTTCTTAATTTTTATTTTCTTAAAGCAGCACTTAGTCAAGATGCATCTAGCAAGATACTGACAGAATCTCAGAGCAAGATTTGTCTATAAACATAGCTGAGTATTTTTTTTCTTTCTTAATATCACCTAATTTTTTTTTTGACTGTTAGAAAGCACAATGACAGGAGGTATTTTGTCTTTAAAAAACAAACAAACAGTTGGGCATTTGAGTATCTCCTGCTTCAAAAGTATTCAAGGATGAAACTAGAACAGGAGAAAAGGAGAACAGAAATTGCCTAGATATTGCTATAGACTACAATGTCTGTGAGAGGAATAGGGTGTGGATTCCTAGAAATTATTCATTTTCTCATTCACTGGGTTCTTCTGCCCTGTTCACATAACGTGAAAATGCAGTTCATTATCCTGGGTTGTAAGGCTTAAGTCTACCACCTGCTCAGTTATTTCAGCTTTAAAAACTAAAAAGAGAGAGCAGTCCTATTTTGTTTTGTTTAGAATGAAAGCTTTGCAGAGATTTTTTCTAAGGAGCCATTTGCTCAGGTAAAATTTATGATGGAATACCAGATCATTTGGGGGTGGCCGTAAATCACATGAATCTTCCACTATGAGAGAAAATATGAAGTGTTTGGTGGGGATAGGCATAAAAAGAGAAAAAAAAAAGGAATTCTCTTCCCAGCAGAAATTTCAGTCAGCCAAGAGAAAATTTTCCTCAGATACATTTTGGGATTTTTTTAACAAAACCTTTTTGTGTCATTGAAAGGAGTATATTTCAGCAAAAGGCTCAAAGGTTTACTGGTGAACTTTGCAATACTCAGTAAAGAAATAAATCCCAAGCAGTTAGAAGGAAGCAGGGATCAGGGGGAGCATAGTTTGAGGGAAGTCTGTGGGTAGCTCCAGCACCTTTCCTCTCCCAAAGCAGTAAGCTGGTGGGGTCACTCCTAATATGCAAGCCCCTGAAGCAGAAATAGCAGGAAGAAACACTTGTATTGTGGAGTTTTTGTTCTTCCAGGCTTCCTGTCAGGACACGAAGAGGAAGATAAACAGAAGTATATAATAAAAGCAAGGATATCTTATCAAATAAGAACCGTCTTTGTCTCTGCAGTAGGAAAACCTGTCCTTTTCTCTCCTTTGAGGACACTGCTGCACTTCTGCCCCCCCTCAAATAAAATGTCTTCATAAGACACCTGCTTATGTTTTTGCATCCATCCTGATCAAGCCTAAGCAATGATGTCTGAGGGAGTGATTGAGAAAGTGCTTGCTGTAAAAAGTTCATATTGTGGAGGCATAAGATGGGCACAGTCTCCTTAGAGACCACTTTTGGAGATGCCTGACAAGCAGCATAAATAACATTAGCTGTCCTGAAAAACTGGAACTCTCCACCTGTGTGACTCTGCTGCAGATGACCAGACAAGAGGAACTGCAGGACAAACTTAATCTTTTATCTGAGAGCTCTTTCCTCACTCAAAGGCAGAACAGGAGAGAAAATGCTTAGAAGAGGAAAAACATAGTGCTGTAGCTAGTATGGCTCCTGAAGTGAAAACAGGCATTGCAGTAAGCTCATAAAGAGGGTGAAGCAGTTGTTGGGGCAGCTGTGTTCTGTCCTGCTAATTCACTTCTTTCCAGGGTACAATGTAGTCTCCTTAAATATACAAATTACTGTCAGATGTACTTGTCTGATCAGAGACTGCACAATCCAGACAGACATTGCAGGATGACGGGAGCAGAATTCTGCAATTTATAGACTAAAATATCCTGAAAGGAGAGGTAGAAAGTTCTTGTAATAACTTGGCCTTGGAGGTTTATACTGCTCCTAGTGATTTCACTTTGCTTAACCTCTCAAGGAAAATAAACTAACTTTCCAGTGACCTTTGCCAGTTAAGTTCGGTAAAATTTTTAGAATAAGCTGGTTTTGAACACTGTCTCCAGTGAAATGGATACGAACATGCATGGCTGTTTCATTAATATTTCCTACATGAAGAATATTTAGACTCAAAAAATGTCTGTTTCTGGGGTGTCACAAACTGTACTAAAACTTTTTTTTTTCAATTGCCTTGTAAGTGGTCAACAAACTGATTCAGCCTGCAGTCAAAATTTTCCCTTTTTTTGGAAAGGATGTCTCTGAAACTAATTATTCTGAGCTGAAATAGTGTGCAGCAGTGCAATCTCTTTTTTCCATGACTGACCAAATCTGTGTGCTGTCAGCCTGCTAGCATATCAGTCGACTTCATTTCACCTCTCATTTGTCACGACATCCCTTTAGATGGTTGTACTGTGGGCAGAAACCAACTGAGCCTCAGATTCCCTGGAGAGGTATGGCTCTAGATGAAGATTAAGCTGCCCTTGCTTTTCAGCAGTTTCTGACCAGGGAGAGTTTGAAAACAGGCTGTTCGTCTCTTTTCTCTGCAGTGACTCCACTTCTTTGTACCATATGGTTATATTTATGTGCTCTGTTGAGTGAGACCTTTAATGGCCTTTAAGTCAAGGATGGTGTCAGTGCCAGAGAAGGAGCAGTTTTCTAGACAAGCAGGAGGGCTGAGCTTGATTTTGGAGAAATGGCATTGTTTCTAAATGCCACTTCCTATCCTTAAAATCTTTTCATTCAAATACTGCTGAGCCTAATTTTACAAATAGGGGATGATTACAGTAGTTAGTGTTGACTAGGTGAACTTTTCTTAGTTGATATATGGACAAATGGTCTTTCCTCTGTGCAGGATTCACCAGTTTTAAACCAAGATGAGATAAAACTTAATTGAAATAAATATTCCAGCTCCCAGTCTCCTGATTGTTCTTTTCTAAATCAGATAAAAATGTGAATGAGGTACTTAGCTTCATTTTCCCCAAGATCAGAAATTCTCAAGTATTTTAATTTCTCAAGTCTTCAAATTGTGGGTAGCCTGCTACCTTCAGTAATTTCCTGAGACGAAAGAAGAATTAGCTTTTTCACAGGCTGCCATGGTGGGTGTTAACTTCAGAACAGCTGAGGACCAGGTGGCTGTTCAGCAGACTTCCTTAGGAAGGTGTGGATTTTTAGAAAGTCTGAAAATCAAAGAAAACCTTGCTAGTAATAAAAAAATAAGAACCTCTTTCCAAGCTGTGAGTAGTCTTCTCCATGTAACTTTGTTACTAAGGAAATGATATCTAAATAGCAGGCACTTCATTATCACATTCTCTGCTAGTGCTTAAGAGATAGTCACTGAATGTTTACACACACTGATATAAGATTGTTGATTCTGCTGAAAAATAGCATGTTAAGTAGTAACTCAGATGAATAACATATTTTCAATTTATTGATTCCAGTCAAATAAAAGCTATGTGATTTCATAGTAGAAATACAAACACAGTGGCACATCTCAGGAATTCACGGGGAATCAGATCTGACCTCTTACACAGGTTGGTAGTTGCCTCCAGGCTAGATGATGACCCTTCATTCTGTAATAATCCTGGTAAACTCATTTACACAATAATTCTTAAAAGGTGGCATAAAAGGTGCTGCTTGGATTTTTCAAAATTTTTGTGCAGTTGAACTATACATCAAGACCCTGGCCTGCTGCAGGAGGAGGGGAGTTTGTGCCTCTGCTCACTGACAAAAATCTGATGAAAGAACTGGCTTTCTTGTTTTATAGCAAGACCAAAAACAAATCTTTCATATACCTCTTTCCCTTTACACCTCCTGTCCTATGCTTTGTTCTGGTTTGAGTCTTAATGAAGAACAGCACGTATCTTGTGTCTTGTGACACATCTACAACTGCTTCAAAAAGGCCTTAAAAAAAGCTTTTCACCATTTTATGCCTAATTTACATTTCTAAAAAATGCTTTTGAATCCTTTCAGAGAATAAATACTTTTTTGAAATGTATGCTTCCTAAATGTAACATTAGGAAGTATATGTTTCCTAAATAGAATACCCTCATTTTTCTCCTACACATGAAATTTATTGTATCATCAGATCTGACTGAAATTTACGGTTACCCATAATGTTATTTTGATATATTTGATTTTTTTTCATTGCATTGTGGAATAGAAAATGTGTTCATGGCTTTGTCCTATGAATATTTTCACAGGAATTTAATCAATAAAGATTTTAACCAAGAAAGTTTGCAGTTCTTTTTTGACAGTCATCTCCCCAAATGCTTAATCATTTTGGCAAAAATAATTTTTCCTCCAGATAAATTTCCCTTTCAAAGCTCATATAGCTTCTGCTTACTCAGACAAACCAGTCCTGAGAATCATTTCATTTCATGTGCATGAGAATTCATATACATTTTCCCAACATGAATTTAAGTGCAGCTTTGCTGTGAAAGATTATTGTTTATATGCCTTTTTTAAAAAGCAAAGTGTACTTAGCAAGTGCCCTGGGCTTCATCTGTAGTTTAGTTGATGTTGAACTTTTTTAATTTTCTCAGCCAGTTAAAAAAATCCCTTTTTATGTAGACATAGTTTCTGTTCTAAAATTAGACAGTGGAATGTTTTAAATAGCATTTATGCTACAATCTAAAGGATAAAATCAAAGGAAAGAAAGCTGTATAGCCCGTCTCAAATCCAGAATATTGTAATAGTTGTTATTAAGGAAATGCATGTAGAAATGGTCCAAACCAGATTGCTTCCTGCCATCAGACAGGCATATCCTTTAGCAAGAACAGGATTATTCTGTGAAGATTTAAAATCAGGACAAGACCATGTATTACAGCTGTGATTAAAACAAAAAGACAAACTCTCATTACTTGAGAATTCCTATACATATTTAAAACACAAATTTTAAATATTATAATTTTGACTGTTATTTCTGTCTCCATTACTCACATGGGTAGACATTTATTCCACAGGACTCAAAATCAATAGGACCAGCTGTATAATATTTTTGAGTTGGGCTGTTGCCAGGATGCATATAAATATTTTATTCTGCTCAAAGCTTGGGGAAGGAGACGGAAGTAATAAGGCAATTTTGAGAGGGGTTATTCAGTTTATCAGTGACTCCAATCTCAGAATCTTCCTTTTCATAACCAAAGATGGGAAATTCCTAGCTTTTTATTGGCTGAACTTGCAAAAAATCATAGAGGAGCAGTCAGGTTGCAATGCCGCTTCACAAGCTGGCTTTGAGGAAAGGGGAACAAAGAAAGAACTCTCTATGGGGTGCTGTATACCTTCAAACATGTGCTCTGAGTTTTATTCATTTTCTAATTATGGCTTTTCATTTGAGAATTTCTTTAAATTGTATCAATGTCTCAAGATAAATGTAAATATGTCTCAAGAAAAATGGTGCAGGCTTAATCTAAGACAGTGCTGTTCTTTGCAGTGTCTGCTTTGCCTTCAGCCAGGTTTGCTCTGCTGTTTTTATTTTTATTTGCTATGGTCAATATTTACATAATACTCCAGGACATGCCATTTTTTTCAAAGATGTAGAGATTTAAAATAGCAAATTTGCTCTGAAGCTTAAACTAGATTTGGGGTTAGGTTATGGGTATTCTTCAGTAAACCAACACATGACCAAAAAGAGAAGCTGAGGAAGATGGGCATGACCTACTGGCAAGGGGAGAACAGTGCATGGCTTTTAGGATAACTGGTGGGATCACTCTATGTAGCTGGTTGTCACCTGTGGTGGACTGATCCCAAGTGGGTGCTAGCCTGTCCATGAAGAGCAGCTAAAAGAAGCAGATCATGTTTTCTGTCTGTTTTCTTACTAGTCAGGCCCCCATCTGCCTGTCCTTCCTTCTTCTCTGACCTTCCCAACTAATTCATCCTAGGCTGAAAGATGGATAAAGCTGTCAAATATATGAAGTTCTTGAGGTAATCCTGGAAATTATCAGTCATGTAAAGGAGGAAAGTACTATAAGTGCATCTGCATGAGGAAGGGCCATGCTGAGCCCTTGCTGAAACAGTCAGACACCAGCCTGTACTACAGGAGGCCTCATCTATCCTGCAAGGAATTTCCGTTATCCACATGATGGGGTCTCATGGCTTGTCCTCATAAAAAATATTCATGGGCCCTTGCCAAGGACATGCTTATCTTCTGCCCTGATGCTCCCAAATCACTGCCTCATGCTGTATTTGGCTTGCAGCTTATTTCTGCCCAGCCATATTTCGTGGATTCCCGTTAGTTTGTGTGGACAATGTGCACTTTACCAAAGACAGATGCAAAACTAGCCAGGGAACTGATGCTATCTCTCTTTCACCTGTTAAATTATGCAGCTAAATCAGCAGTGCCAGTGCCTCCTGGATTGCTCTTCCATCATCTCATACCTAATATTCAGTCTTTGCTTGCTCAACAGTATGTGCCAAACACTATTTTTCTGTATTCTTGCATATATCAGAATTGTTAATTTCTTTCAAGATCTTTTTTATCATGTTGTATTAGTAGAAGAGCAGGTATTCACATTAGTAGAGCTGAGAAAACTGATTTTACAGTCTGCAAGCTGAATGGAAATATTGCTTCACACAAAAGTACTCTCAGTTTTCACGATGAAGTTACATCCTTCACCCTTAAAAAACAAGAATCAACTTTGTATAATGAAGATGTTTCATTCAGATACCAGGGTCCAGGGGAGAGAGGTTTAGACCTTCTCTTTCCTGGAAAAATTAAAACATTCTTGAACAGCAGTTAAAGTGTTTTAACTGTTATGGGAAAAGAAAAAGTCATTAAACTTGGCATGAATTTGTCCATTTTTTCAGCTGAACCAAAGCTGCTTTTTGTAGTGAACAAACATTTTTTTGCAAATTTGAACTGGTTGTATCCAGAGCTATATACGAGCATAGGGCCTTGACAGCGTGGTATAGCTAGCCAAACCACTTGCTGTCATTATTGGGAATGATAGCACATGGGAGCTCAACCCTGGTGGTAAGTTTGCAAAGGAAGGAGTGGTGCCTCAATGCACCAGACCCTGGATATCTCTCCTAGCCAGCCATGGGGAGGTCTCAGATAAGCCTGTCATTCTGACAGAGCAAATCAGTGCTGAAAAGGCTTTGCACTCCATGGGGCTCAGTCTGCTTGATAGGACTGAGCCACCTCCTGATAAGCAGAAGTGCTCTGCTCCCTTTGACTCCCCCAGGCTATTTTGTGTCTCATGGCCTTGGGGTGGGCTACCAGCAGGCCTGAACACACCGTTGTGCCAGTTCTGGCAATATTTTATATTGAAGTGGCTAGGCTGACATGCTCCTTGCTACTGATGCAGGAGGAGTGTTGTAGTACATCCACTTCATTGATGTCAGTTACTCACATCAAAATGAAGCACTTTTGTCATAATGAAACTACACCTCTGTTGGCATGGGAAGGAGAGGGGGACTGTACCATATTTTCAGTAGCAATTTGGTTCAAGTGACACATTTTATGTATGGCCAAAACACTCTGTTCAATGCCAATATGCTACTCCTACTCAGTTCACACTCAAGGTTATGCCTGTTTAACTGGAAAGGCAGATGTTAAAACAGCATCTTAATGTCTGCAACCTGTTAAGCCTCTCAGGAAGCAGTAGTAATTAAACCACAAGTTTGAAAGGTTTGATTGCATGATTTCAATAGAGAACATGGATTTGTAATCCTGTCTGTAAACACAAGAGTAGTGAAAGATGAAGACTTCTGCACATCATCTGTTTAATGTTTGCCTATAATAAGAATACTTTACATGTCTTGAAGTGGAGTACATTTAACTTCAAAAGGGCCTGATTAAGGTGATCACTTTGACTTTTTTCTCAAACCGTTATCATGATTGTGAATTATTTTCTAGCGTTTGGAACAGAAGTATTCCCAAAGGAAAGACAAATTAGTTGATGATGCTGCAAGAGAGGCTCTGCAGTCCTCCTCTTTTGAAGTTCCTAATGATGTGAGTTTCTCAGTGTTTCAGTCCTGGCCGCTCTTCACCCCATTCATTTAAAAATAATGTGAATTGAAAATTATCCATAGGCTTTTCTTCCTTTGTACTTGCTCCCAAGAACTGCGACCAGATGCAAACATGATGATGTGCCTGTGCATGCCACTGTTGCTAAACTATAAGAAAAGGCTGATTTAGAAAATAAACCCAAGGTGCTTGATGAGTGAAATGTCAAGTAGATTCATGTCTGGCAAAGGACTCTTCCTTGTCCATCATCATCCAATCAATGACACTTGAACCTGGGTTGACCAGGTCACCACACCGCCTCTGCTCAAAGCAAGGGGAAATTTATAGGTCACCTTTTTGAATGACAATTAGTACAAGAAGATATGGTAATCCTGCTGCCTTTCAAAGCATTATTGTTTTACCATGCAAAAGTCTCAGTGTACTATGCACAGCAGTACCTGCTCTCTGTGTTCTTTACATGAGGAGAAACAAAAGACCTTTAGGAAACTGTCTCCCTAGTGGCTCTTGTCTGATTAGAAAGTCCTCAGGGGATTAGCAGTATGAATTTCACAGCTTGTCCCCCCCACTCCCTCCCACCCCTCTGCATTAAGGTTAGAAGGATGTGCTTAGATCAAATCAGAAGGAGATTAAAGGAAAAGAAACCCCAGAGCAATTCCCCTTTGCATTTGAATGAATATTTGTAGTCAATAGTCATTTACCATTGCTTTTAAAATATCCTTGAGTTTCAGTGAAACAAAGTTCAAATACTGCCATAAGACAGTAATGTCTTATACTTCCATTTTAGATTGGTTATATCATTTACAGTTAATTTGTTATACTTGTACATATTTGCTGTTGAATGTAATCCTTCAATTTGCTCAAGAGATTTCATCAAGTCCCCAAGAAGATCAAAAGCTTTAAAGGTTTTGTTTGCATTTCCATGTAAGACCTACTACTTTCTTGCTGCAGAATGGCCTAGAGAGCATTCTTTAAACCCGTGTTAACTGCCAGTAGACAGAGCCTGCAGGGGATATCTTTGAGGTGAGCACGATCAAACAGAAATAAATTTTAACCTTTTGTACAACAAAGTGAGGAAAAAAATCCAATTTCATATTAAACCCTCGGTACATTGCCCGTGAAACCCATTTCACTAAAGATGGTCTTTAAAGGGGTAAATGATGCAGATGGGTTTCCTTAGCAAGGACTTGCAAAGGATCTTTTAAATAGCACAATGTAGTACTAAAAGGAGAAAGCTAGGAAAATGCTGTTCTAAGGTATACTTGTTTATATCTGAATCTGTTACCAAATTGGTGTAATACCAGCTGGTCTACTGTCTCTGCTCCACTATAATCATGCTAAGTAATACCATAAGTCAAACCACTGGTTCTTCACAAAGGGAAAAATAAATCCCACTTAATGCAAGCAGGGAGAGTCATGGCTGCAGGACTGATATTCAAGTGAAACTACTCTAGATTCGTTTTTGCTCTCTTCTAGAGATGAATAATGTTATTTCTTCGGCTGGGTACGAACGAAAACCAACCTTAACCCAGCACACTTTAGAACTTAAATAACCAGATGGTGTAAAGCTAAAATTGAAGTGTTGATAATGGGGCACAAGGTGCTCTGAGAGTGGATTTGGTTTTTGAGAGTGCTTGGCTTTCCATGTAGGCACCTGGTAAATCTGACATTTTTCACTGGGAGCTGCTCAGTTGGAAGCACTGTGGCAGATCCAGGCTTCCTCCCTCTCTTTGTGTATTTTGTTATGGGAGAAATCCATGATTAAAGGAAACCTGTGGCAACAATGTATGCAAATAGAAAGCCATTGTTCACTGCAGCCTTCCTAACTTGGATGTGTGAAGTCAGTGGTTTAAGTGCTTCACCCTACCCCGGGGCTGAGCATGTAGCCCAATGCTAAAAGCAAAACTAAAGCAATGATGTGGGGAGTGTTTAAAACAGAAGCTCACATGTGGCACTGTGTCTGTGACTGACCACAGTCAGCTTCAGACATCTGAGGGACTTGGGAAATTGAAAGGTCTCTTTTTCTCCCGCAGCTACCATGGAGACTGGCATGGCTCCCTAACTTGGTCTGTAGTTGCACCAACATTTTCCCTGGCAGGACAGCCAACTAAAGAGCTTTCTGCAGCATCTCTTTCTCCCTCTCCTCTCCCTCCCAGAGGTCACTGGTCTCTCAGTGATGCTGGTTTAGCTGGTTTTTGATACTGTGGCCTAAAGTGGGTCATTGCAATGACTGAAGGAGCTTGCTGTTCTCTCTGATTTTCTTTGTTAATAGCGCTTTTGGAGGTATTTAATCTAAAACAACTCACCGATTGACCATATAGCAAAATCGCACTAATGTCTGCCCTTAAGCAACTGCTGCAGTGATGAACAGAGAGACAAAGGAGAAAATCATCAAGAAGACTGGAACCCTTCAAACCACCTTTACTGCCACAGAAAAATGCTCCCCTTTCACATTCCTAAACCTAGCGCTCGCCTTTAACACCGGCTCTGCCGCAAACAGACATCTGCCTACAAATAACACCAGCAATATGGCTTCCAGCGGGTGTTCAGGTCAGATAGGAAGCACGGCCCAGCAAACAAGTGCAATCAATGCAGATTAATGATGCCTGCTTTCATTCATGTCTAGGTATTTCATTGATGTAGCTGATAGCCAATCTTTCTTGCTTTTATTTATGCAAGCCACATTTATTTGGTTAGCTTTTGCTTGATTGATTTTGTACTTCTGCTTGTTTGGGTTTTGTTAGGTTTATTTCATTTCATGACAATATAGCTGATTTATTTCTGACAACAGTAGCGATTTAATGCAAAACACTATTGAAAGCTTCATATAACTTATGTTTTTAATTTCTGCAAATACCACCTAGATGCTGTAGGGAAAGACACTATATAAATCTTAAAGTTAAATAAATATTTACTGTACAAGTGACTTGTGTTAATGAATATTGCAGAAGAAGCAGAGCACATAGATTCACCAGGAAACAACTGCACAGAATAAAACATCTTCCTTGGGTGAGGGCAGATTTGGCACACTTTCAGACTCCCCATGGTTTTATTTGCTCTGTTAGGGCCAGCTGCATGGTGGTGCTCACTGGCATTGTGTATGGGTGATGGCAGGACAGCCTTCACCAAAGGGTGATCAGCATGAAGGGTCAAGTTCACACCTTAGAAGGACACATACGGAAAATGGCATGGTAGGAAACAGTGGGTAAAGTTCTCTCAGCAAAAACAGTACAAAGACAAGCAGTAAAAAAAAAAAAAAGGTTGAAATAAAAGACCAAAGGTGCAGATCTTCTTTCCTCCATGAACATTCCAGTTCACCTGTTGTCTGCAGTTTTGTACCTCTTTCTGCAGTGCAGTGTCTTAAAACATTCCAGAATTCAAGAAGAAATCTGATTGATGTATGTCTTCTTTTATCTTCATCACAAGAAGGAAAAAAAAAGTGTCCAAGCTGCTGGGCCTTGTTTTCATTGGTCTTATTTCATAACCTATAGCCTGTGTGGCCAGTACCATGAAAAAACCCATTGTCCCACTTTCTTTATTTTAATCCTTTCTGTGCCTTTTGTTGCACGGTTTTATTTTCTCTTTCATTCAATTTCTTGATCTACTAACAGTAGTACACCTGACTTTATGCAAATTATCACTACTTTGAATTTTATTGCTCCACTTTATATCCCTTCAATTTATCTGAATTTCTTCACTTCCTTGGTACATCTTTCCCCCTAATTTAAGAGATGAATAAAATATGAACTCTATGGTTCCTTGCTGGGCCCTTTCATGTGCTTTGAACTTTGAAAAACAAGCAACAAAAACTGAGACAGTTTTGTTACCTGTACCATTCTTATACATGTCCCCCTGCTGGTTTTTTTGGTATGCTTGCAGATGAGGCAGGGTAGCTAAATTTTTTTTAATTAATCACTATAGTCTGGAGTCATCTCATGGTCAGTAGTATTTAGTCTGGCAACACTCAGAAATGAGATTTCTTTTTTTTTAATTATACATGAAAGACTCAAAATGAAAGATCATTCAATAACAATGCAGGTTGTAAGGTGCAAGGATTTCCTCTTTGAGAGCATTTCATGAGGTCTGTATTCCAAGATCTTGCATTTCTATTGTTAATTTAGTGGAACAAACAATGATAAAGTATTTGTGAAGTCAGAGGAAGTCTAATCAGCAGGAGTAGTTCAAAGTATTCCCTGCCACTGTCTCAGACTGGAAGCTGGCCGTTGGGTAGGTGGTAAAATATCCCTTGGATAAAATTCAGCCTGTATCTGTATCTTTGATGTAGAACTTTTATGACTCCTGTGATGGTGAGTAACAAGCTCGATTTGCATTCCAAGGCACTCAGTCCTGCTGCTGCTATCTCGAGTAGGAGTTCAAGCCCCATTGAAGGAATCTCACTTAACATCGGTGTGAGCTTTAACATGCATTCCTTTTTCCTGTTGACCTCCTCTTGGGGGTTAAAGTTGAGTAGCTGAACTTTAGCTGCTGCCTAGATATGTGCTGAGTGTTTGATACATATTGTCATCGTAGGTCCATAAGGAACAGTTGTGTGCATTGTCTCTGAGTATTTTTACACATGTTTTCTGATAAGTTTTTGAGGATGCAAACACTTTTCAAAGCTCCTTTACCAGATACTAGTTGTAAAGGGTAAGTAATACTTCAAGCAAAGCTGAAGAACCATTTCCTGAAACTTTAGGAAGCACAAGTACCCCTTACATCTTTACCTTTTAAAAGTCAGGCTTCACTATTATGATTTATAATTTTAAACTATGTAACACATTTTTAAATTTATCTTTTGTACTATTTTGATTACAATGGCTAGATCAAAGGAATTTTCCACTCCTTCGGATGTGTCAGTCCTGAGAATGACTCAGTATTAGTACAAAACCCAATTTACTACTAAAGAGTCAAGATAGTCAATTAACTACAGCAGTATCACCCTGCAGTCCTGACCAGCACAGGTTATGTTGTTCTACAAACACATAGTGACATCCAGGCTTGAAGCATTTTCAGCTATATTGACAAAATGTACAAAAGGACTGGGACACACACAGAGCATCACAAATAATACTAGGTATAAAATTCATATCACGTGAAAGCTCCTTATTAAGTGTGGTGAGAAAGAATATTTTGTTGGTGACAGAAGCAGAAAGAAAGGAAATAAGAAGATATTTTAGTTTGCTGCAACTATGTCCCACTTAGGACCAGGCATTAAGGGGATGAATCATTACTGTCTACTATATCCCAGGTAGTCAGCCTCCCTGGTAAATCATAAGAGAAGCAATAACACCTTGTATTAGAACTGGTACACGAATTTAAATACTTGATTAAATAATAACAGAAATCTTGGGAAAGCCAGGCCCAGTTTCCTGAAAAGCAGTAAGAACTCAATGAAGGTCCCAGAATGGGAAACCGGCACAGCAACCTGTTAAATTAGCGGCTTTGGTAGCTGACCTCTTAACATTTATCACCTACAGTTATGCCCACAGTTACTGAAGTTACTAGTTACTACTGCTGTCTTCTTCTTCCAGGCCAGCTGAACCTTGGATGTTGGGAAGGGCCAGTTGCTGATGCTGCTTCTTCAAACTCTTGCCCTGGGAGCAAAAGAGGAGAGCAGAGAGAGGAATTGTCTGTATCATAGCAACTGAGAAAGTAGAAATATAATGCACAATAGATGGAAAGGAAGATGCAGGAAATCTCAGTGTATTTTGAAAGCAGATAAAATCCAAAAAAGGGGCAAACTGGGGAGGGAGAGAGAGAACAAGCAGCCGTGCTCTCAAGTGTGGCCACACCCATCAGTAAAGCTCTCTGCAGACAGATGAAATACCACAGAGAGGGCCTGTCCATCTGAGCACTACAAAGAGATCCAGGCTCTGTCTTGAAGAAATTTATGCCTGTAGTGATATAAGGCTACCCTGCCACTCAGCGTCTCCCAGCACTGAATTAATGTAATTGGGTTTTTCTAGGTGTGCAGCAATTGTGCTTGAACTACTGAGTTTGATTTGAACCATTGCTGCTTATAGATAGGGAAAAAAACACATTGTGTTAAGTGGGAGAGTGCATATAAACCTGAAAGGAAGTGGAACTTCCCTTAATGTTATTCTCCCTTCTGCCAAGAAGCTATGCTGTAGGAGATACAGCATTTTCTTGAGTTGCTGAGCTTCCTGCCTCCTTCCTGAGACAGATCCATTCTCATTTAGACTAGTTTTCCACTGGTCTGACTTAAATGGCTTCAGCAGTTATGCTGTAGTGGCACTGTGTAAGAGCAGAGAATTTAGCTCACTGACCTCAGTATCTGGTGAAATCATTTAGCTCTTTTCATGCAGTGTCCATTATAAGGAAGAGCTGGGGTATCAGGGCAGGGTGGGTTTGTGGTTTTTTTCCCACCAAGACCCTTCCTCTGCCCATGCCTTGGATGTGATAAATTTATTCATGGCAATGAAATGTTAAGTGTGAAATCTAGTGAGCCTGTCTTTTGCTTCTGATTGGTTAGATAAAACATGTACCTAAGGAGAGACTAGAAATGGGCTTGGAGTATCAGCTCTTTATTTTCCAGACTTAAGCCTGAATTCATTATGATTTGTGCAATTGTATTTCTTACTCTTGTCCGCATACTAGGGGAAAAAATTCTGGCCCCATACAGCCTATCGCAAGACAGTCATTAATTTCACTGCAAATGGTTTCTTCTTTTGTTTCTAATTACTAGTCAAATATCTGATGGAAATAATTTTTGTAATTCTTTTTTCTTATCCCTTTAGATACACACATATTGTCTCAACCCTCATCACTTAACATAGCACAGCAGAAAAAGTTACGTAAATGTGAAAATGTCTTTTTGAGCTTACAGACAAAACAATATTGGTAAGCAGAAATGCAAGTGTTAGTTCAGTTTTCCTTCCTGGTATTTACAGAGAGCTATGACTTCATTCAGCTTAAAAACGCAGACACAAAAAGAAATCTAGGACATATACTATGAATATGTTAACATTGAATAACAATAGTGGAAGTGGGTCTTCTCCTTTGAATTTCAGGTGGATGATGGATGATGCTCTTACTGTATTTCCAAGTTAATTTTAAAAGACCTTCTGGTCTTTGAAATGAGAAACTACATATATTGCTTGTAGTTTTGATCATTAAAGGCTTGTATTGTAAAGTCTTATTCTTTCCTCTTGCCTGTAAAAGAGCTTTTCCAAGCTAGACATTGAAGACCTCAACGTATCTAGAAAGATATGGCAGCTTTTATGCTAAAAGAGGTATAAATCTCTCAACTCTGAGCATGTTTGTTTATTCATGTCCAGCTGTAGCCATTTTGCTTCAAATTTATCGATACAACCCAGCTAAGTTACTCATTTATTACCTTTGGCAATCAAAAACACAGTAAAATCAATTTGTAAGGTCATCCATCTGTGATTCTCACTGTTGCAAAGCTTTTGTGAGATTGTTGCCATTCTTTTACTGTCCACTTCTGTTGTGATGGTAACTATAAACCAAAATTATGTTATGCCTGGACAAAGAATATAGAACAATAGGACTTCAGATCATCAAAGTGCTTATATACACCACAATATTCTAAATAATATTTTCAGATTTGTGTTTTTACTGACAAATGAGACTTTACAGCTACTTATGCCAGAACTTTGAAAGGTCTTTTTAAAATCTAAGCACATCTATCTTTCTTGAAACCCAACCTGAATTTGCTTACCGTTAATCTAATTGCTACACCTCATTGTCTTCTATTTAACCTCTTCAATTTTTTCAACAAATACCTATATGTAATGAAAACAGGTCTGGTTTTAGTAACCTTGTGTAGACACTTTAGAAGTAGTCCAAAACCTCCAGAGGCCAGTGGACAAGAGAATAACATCCACTTGCCTAATACAGCCTTTTCCAAACAGTGTAAGAGTCGCATACTTCTAGACTATGAGTATGCTAGTTTAGTCTTGGGTACAGATAATCATGAAATTGTTGACTTTCATAGAGCTACATGTAATTTTATTTGTGGCCAATATGATTTCATGCCTTTGACTGAAATTGTGCATGCAAATGCAACTGCAATATCTTTTTAATAAGGTGGCAGGTGTATCAATCAGATTGGCTTTGGCACAGACTACAAAGGCTCTTAGAGTGCACAAATATACCCACAATCCAAGGGAAAACTCATCTAAAATCTCATACAAAATACAACCCTGGGTAGTAATAGCTTGAGAAAGGATTAGAAGAGTATAATGGAGTGACTATGGTTTGTCATTTCAGTGCAGTCACAAGGACACCTGCAAATTCTGCACATGCTTTCTGGTAGCTTCAGGCAGCCATTACAAAAACATCTGTACCAATCGGTGTTCTTGAGACAACTGTCAGGGAACAAGACCATAGCAGGGACTGTGTAACAATTTATCAGTAACACAAACAGGTATCCAGGGCTGGGAACATACCCAGCAGTGCTCACACAACTAGCAATACATCATCTTTAAAAGCTCACCCAGAGCTAAAGCAAGACAATTCCAATAGGAATTCAGTATTGTCCAGTGAGGTGCTACATTACTCTAGTTTGAGGTTCATTGGAGCAGCAAAAGAGAGTTTTCCTTGCTTGCTGTCCACTTTAAGATGTTATTAAATTTACCTATGTTATTTAGTCTACATATTCAACCCATACAAGCCAAATTTCTATTCATAATAAAAATGTATCATCTAAAATAATTTCAAACTGAGAGGCTTTAACCTTCACAGCATTTCTTTGAAAGCATTTTATAGACTGGGATTATTTTAGTATCTAATTTTTCTTAACATCTATTTAGTCATTTTATAGGGCTGCTTGCCTCAATTAATACCATTTTTTTATTATTGATTAAGGTAGTTGTGAATCCATCAACAGAGGACAGACTGTACAGTTATGCCCTAAAGGAAAGCTTTAAAATAGTGGGATTATATTATGCAAATAATTCAAAAATATTTTTAAGCAAGCATTACTTCAGCATTTAGGTATTGGCTAAAGCAGCTTTAATATGCAAGACAGGATGTTAGGTGCTTAGCTGATCCAAATGCCAGTCTATAGATTTGAAAGACTAAAGATCACATCACTGGGAGGTTGACAGAAGTGACACTTTGCAAAGTGCCAATGATTTATGCCAATGTCTTGCTTGATGATACTGTTATAGACAGCACTGTCATTACAAAGTCCCTAACGACTTCAGTCTACATTTATGGTGCACAAATTATAGGTGAGCCCAAAGATCGAAACCTTCCTGACTTTTAGATTTCAATGACCAAGTAATTCTCACTAGGTTCGCTTCTTGTATGTCACCTGATATTTTACACTCCCTTTTTTGTTTCTGCATCATAATTAGACTGTAGTAACAAGGGCAAAATATATGTTCATTCCATGTTACCAAGCCTTTTTTTATCTGTATCTCACAAACACCATACAAAATACACTAAAAACTTGATACTCCAACAGAGAGTCATAATACAGCTCTGGCTTTTTCATCAACAGAAATGCTGCAGCCAGTTCTGCAAGGCATCATATGCCTCATGCAAGTTGCTTGGGTTCTCTTCCCAGTTATGTCCCCATAACTGGGGAAGAGGCGTGCTCCAGATCATGAAAACTACACTTCCTTCTAAAGAGTATCTCTTGGTTTGGATGCTAGAGTAAGCTTTCCATGCTGTTATAACCTGACCACCTACGATCCTGTAGGATGTGTTAGATGTGTATGATGTTCTGAATTTGTACATTTAAAACACTATTCCTGTGCAGCATTATTCCCCATTTAGTCAGGACTGAAATGATTGCTGATACTGAAGCAAATTACAATGTTTGGGTGGTTTATTCTCTTCTGTAATTCAGTTACCTTAACAAGAAGGAAATCACTGACTTAACTTCATGAGGCATTAAGGTAGGTAACACTACACTTTTAAACCAAGAGAAAAAGTAGTTTCTCATAGCTATTTAAAATGAAGTAGTAAACCTTCCTGGACCAGGACTTCTTCTCTAACACACTGACAAAGCCTGCCACAAAGGAGAGAAGGAACATTTAGGACTTTTGATAGGTCTAGACATGGTGGTATGGTAGGACACGGAGGGAAGCTGCAGAAGCCGAAAGTTACAGCTGGGTAAACCATAACATTTCACGCCTCCCAACGTTCTCTGTGTTACTGCAAATCAAATCTTCCTGAGGGAATAAACTTTTTAAAACATTGAATGAAGTTCTGCAGGTTATTTTAAAGTTAGTCAAGGAACCTACTTCATTTTCTAAGAGCTGCCTAAGTGCTGAACCAGAACACGTCCTACTGTAGAAGCTGTTTAGTCTGGACATGCTAGAAAGCCTCTAATTTCTTTGGTCTTGTGGTTTGCTTTGTAACCACAAATCCTTCAGAAAAATAACAGCTTCATATTACACAATAGGATATATTCATTCTGAGCTAGAACTTCCTTCAGTTTCTGTCCCACTGTAATTCCCTTCTGGCTCTGAGGACAGAAATGTAGCACACAAAACCAGACAAGCAAACATACAAATGATGAATGTCTAGAGAGAAACAATGTCCTTCTCAGAGAATTTTTGTGGTGCAGCTGGCAATATTCTGCAAATTGTTCACTCCAACAACATGTCATTCCTAAGTCAGATTAGAGCTTAACCAGAATGTTATCTGTCCAAAACTATATTTTTTTGACTGGCCTGAATAAAGCTTCTATGCATCAAGCTTATTGCTATCCATAGTAATGTTAAATAGGGAATGATATGCCTGTTTCATCTGCAGGAGAAATGGGTTCCATAGAAGAAGCAGTGTAAAATCAAGCACACTGGTGTCTTTAGATGCTCTTCAGGAAAGATCGATAAAAAATTGTCATTTGGTCAGGGAAATATGATCATCAATATATTGAGACTGATCTGGCAGGCTCTGTGAAACAGTTAACTTCAAAAATGCTTTGATTCAGCAACCATCCTTCATACAGAACTCTTCACTTTTGTCAGGAGTCTCAAACAGTGTGTTTCAAGAATGCTGTGTTAATATAGCTTATCAGATAATTTATATGAAAATAAATACAAAAAATGTTAAGGAGCTATTCTTGTTAGTAAATATATATCAGTTTAACACTGCTATTTAGTAAGAGGAATGAGTAGTCACAGCATCAACAGTTTGTATTTTTTAAAAATTTTGGAAAATATAAAGTCGCCATTTTAAGTTCTTCGTTCTCATATTCTGGTAACTTCATAAAAGGAAGTTCTAGGCAGGTTAATCTTTGCAAGACTAAAAGCTTAAAAGAAGGCTGAAAAGACCATTGAAGGTCAGAATTTACATATTGATCAAACTGTAAGTTTATACTCTTGTAAACATGTAATTAACTTTGCTGTTATTGAATTTTTGCTCACAACCAATTTTATTAGTCATAGTTTCACCAGTAATTCCACTGGACTGAAGCATGAGTGGCAGACATCCATAATAAGGTAAAGTGCATACTAAGACATTGTGTTTAAAAATAGATATAAATCACCTGAACCACTGGTTATTTTGAAGAAAATACCCTTCATAATTACACAGCTCTTGGCAATAAAAAGGAAGCCATCTTCTGAGAATTATTGATCAGAAATTGAAATAAAGACTTGCATAAAAGTTATATTTCAAAGTTCCAAACCACTGAACCTTTCGCTATGTAATTTCGTAAGTTAACAATCGTAAATTCATCAATAAAACAGCTGAACCCTATTTTTAACCCTTGTTTTGCTGACCACCGAATAGCTAGAAGCTGGTAAAACAAGTATCTGGAACATTCAGCCTCAAGTGTATTGAAGGGATGATTCCTGTCCAGGCAGCAAGCAAGAGCACGTAGGTGAATACATGTTGCTACATGTAAGAATTGCTCTACAACAATTGATGAACAACCTGGGATCTGTTCTAATTTATGCATCAGCAGCAGAAATGATCATTTATATTCCTGCTAATGCAAGATTTGCTCCCTGAGATGTGAAGAGGATACACAGGAACCAACAGTGTCCTCACAAAGGACTATTACTTTGCATCCGGTCCCCAAAATTGCACCACAGCCAGGAACGTTCTAATATATAAATGAAGATCTCACATTCTTGATGATAAGGGATACTAACAATATTCAATCATAAGCCACTGATCTCAGTGGTCCTTTCACCTTTGGATGAAGGAAAAACAGAGGCTAAGATCCTTTCCAGTTTCTCTCTGTACTCACAGCCTTCTGCACAACTGAGGTTTCTGGTTTGTGTTCCTGCTGGCAACCATAATGAAACCACATCCTCAATGAACCTGCATCCTTCTTATGATATCTTATCTGTCCTTTTTAGCTGTCTACCTGGGCAGCCAGAAGCAGTAGGTTCTTCCTTCTTGGAGACTAATGAAGCCTTTTAAATACCAGGAAAGCTGAGCTTGGGCTTTGCTGCAGCCTTGCATGCCAGGAATTCACATGCAAGTGTACTGGCACTGCTAAGAACAGAAATCCCGCACAGCCTACAGTCACATCTGACTCTGATGCCTTTTTCACTTACTTCAAGTAAAAAGACCTGGATACAAGGAAAAAATTCAGGGGTCTGCACATCTGCTCCCATGCCTAAAAGACATATAAAACAAAGCTAGATTCAGACCTGAATGCTTTAAAATATGATACCTTCCAATAAAGCCTGTCCTAACATGAAAAAATGTTGAAAAATTTAGGATTATTTTTAACATTTCGGGAATGACTATTACCAGTCTCAACAGACTGATGTGCCTTCAATACATATTACCCTCAGCCATCATCTCCATGTCAATACAGCCATCAGCAATGAAGGCTTCACTCCGAGAAGGGAATTCTTGACTTCAGTTGTTATAGCAGCACCCAGAAGCACAATATCATACAACACTCTGGAAAAAAATGACAGGATCATTGACAGTACAAGCAGAGAAATGTTATGTTTAATGCCAAAATGTAGCTGGTTGAAATGTGTTTTATTTCTGCTGAAGTTTACACTCCAAGAGACTGTGCCATTGGATACATGTCTACTGAAAAAAAGAATAAAAACATTGTGGCTATCGTTAGGCAAAGCTAACCAGAAATGGCAATATTGCTCAGCATTCTTCTGGCTACATGCTCTCTAGATGCAGAGAGGCAGTGTGTTTAGTTAGACTTCAGTCCCAAGATAAGAGCTGTTTGCTTGTGGCTTCAGTGGTGGCAGCGCCAGAAGGCTTCTTGTTGTTTTAGCATCTGGTTTGAACAAATTGCTCTGTCCATAAGCCACTGTCAATAAATCTCTTACTTATTTTCTTTACTACAGAGAAAATGTGGTATCAGCTTACATCAAATACCATGTTTACCAACCACCACATCTAAAATCACTGTATTTTGTCACAGTCTCAGGCTAAAATCTTTTATGTGAACTTCCCCATGCCTAAACACAGTAAGTAAGCCAACCAAATGAGAAGGTGTGGTAGAGAGGACAGTCAAGAATGCCTCTTTTCTACATGTCTGAGCTCCGTCTCATCATCTTTCAAAAATTAATCAGTATGATAGCTGTGAAAATTAAGTGACTGCCCTAGCTATTACTCTGAACAAACCCCTGGTAAAAAACAGACTCCTGATGCAGCATATATTTACTCTCCCAAAGTGACCTACCAGCCTAGAGCTGTGTCAACCAGTTTTCTTAATTGCATGCTAGCTGTAAAGATTGTATTAGTTATAACTAAAAGGTGTTTAAAATTATTTAGTAGCTATTGTACATTTCGTAACTCATCCTGTAACTCTGAAGTACCAAGAAATTGAAATTCAGAGCACAGTGTAAGATGACCTTTTGTATGCCAGCTAAATCAATTTTATACTCCTTAGAATTTGACCAATTGAATATAAAAGAGTCCAAGCTGTCAAAAAGAGAAAGCTATATTAAAAAAAAAAAAAATGGTGAGGGGCATCTCAGCTATGCTTGCAAACAGATAAACAGATAGTTCATGAAGTGTCTGTAAGGCTCTAGCATAGAACTTCCTCCCTTCCAGAAGCTCTCAGGCAGTACTTGGTGCCAGCTCATGATGTGGGAGCACTTCACAGGTGAAGAATGGGGCCCAGTCTAACGAGCTCTTCTGACCCTCTGCAGGAGAGGAGGGAAGGCAGTGGAGGCAGCCAGTGGAGGCAGCTGGAAGGAGCTAGACCTAGCCCAGCAAAAACCTTAAGTTTTCTTGAGTGAGGCTTGGGTGTGTAAATTAATGAACTGCTGCTGTAATTAATTCCCTGCTTCGTGTTATTTAGTTCATGATCTTCTCAGCGGTACACACTGCACTCTAGGGATGCTGGAAAGGATCAGGCCTTTCACCTGCCTGGTGGACTGTGCAACACTGTTAAAAATGCCCTGCAAGGAACTTACCCGGTATTTATACCTCCCGCACAAAAGTCACATCCACAGGGTTGTGCTGTGTCTTCTAAGCTTCCTTTTCTCTTTTTCTAGTAGTCTTTTCTACTTTTCTAGTAGAATCAACAATAGCTGTCAGTAGCCAAAGGAGATGATTTTATTTGAAAGTTCTATGAAGTTGGAAGAGGTGGGAATTTTATCACTTAATTTTTTCAAAATTCAGAACTAAATTCTATGTTTGGTAACAATCAGATGACTTCAGAGAAATCAGTAGGCATATCAGAGGACTAAACCTGGTTCTTAATCATTAAAATATTATGTAAAGGAACATGAATAGAAACAAAGGCAGGAGAGTCTTCACTTCCATATCAATGTTCCAGATACTTTGCATTCATACAGAGCAGAGTTCATGAACTCTCTCTAACCATGTTAACAATCCTCTGGGTTTCTAAAGGAGCAGCAGGGGTTGGAATGAGAAGTTTCCCCATATACATCAATAACATCAGCCTTGACACACTGATGGGATTTCCAGGGGGTTCTTTTCTAACTGTGCCTGCTAAATCCCCTGCACCACTCAGCAGTGGTAGCTCAGTATGCCTAGCAGGGAGGAGGAAAAAAGTCTGAAATTTGTAGTTGAAAACAAAATGTGCATCTGTGGCATGGGATTTCTTGTGCAAAAGCAAGTCAGAGCATAGGCATTTTAAATGTATTTTTCTCAGTGACTGAAGTCAGTTGAGGTATCTTAAATGGATATTTTACAGAAATAAATCACAGCAATATTTTGCACCACACATTTTATATTTCACACAATATATGTAGATAAAGTTAAACATGTCTTCATTTGAAAATCTGAGCAGTAGTCTCTACTATATGAAGGAGAACTGTGTGATTGACAACAGCTAGCATGTTGTTAGTTTTGAAGGAGTAAAATAATACCCGAGTGACAGAACTGTGCCAGTTTTGAAGGAGTAAAATAATATCTGAATGACAGAACTGTGCCAAACCAAGGATCCACATAGCTCAGTCCATGCTTGCTCGGTGGCTGGCACTTAATGATTACAGAATATTATCAGAACAGGACAAGCATATTTTTCTTCAGTAAAACCTCTTAGTACCCAGATATCCATGCTATAAGGACACCCTAAGAACTTACATCTTTTTTATGGAATTGTTCTTGATGGTGTTTCATGCATGATTTTTTTTTAATTTTTTTTTGAATGCATTTATACTTTTTCAAGTTAGGAGACTGCATTCAGAATGAGATTGTCAGCTGCAGTTGATGGCATGTTGGCATGCCAGTTTCTATCAAATAAGAATTCACCCCTTAGAAAACTCAACATTAATACAACAACTGCTTCAGCTTCATAAACTTTTTAACTGACTCATCTTCTAGTGTAAGCAGTTTTTTATAATGTTAAAATAACTGTGTGCTGAAATCTGTCATTTTGTTAGAGTTTTCCATAGTGATTCAAAATAAATCTTGAAAACAACTTTGAAGCTTTTGTATTCTGATTTTTTAAGGTAGTTTTTGTAGACCTGTAAATTGCAAATCCAACTAATATAAAAGAAAATATTACAAAATAGCAGTAGTACTCTATCTGGTTTCAGTGCTTTGATACTACATGTATGTACTTCCTAACTCTGTATAAAATCTAGTATTTCTAAAACCCAAAAGTTAGTAACAAATAAAATCTGCTTTAAAATTTTGTGACATTTTCACAAAGCTGAAAGTGAGGCAGAACTTCCCTGTGCCTGTGATTAGGCACAAAATAAAACCCAGTGCAGGTGGTATTATTATTTCTGATGCTTTTCTGTCTTCATCCCAGATACATGAGGTTCCATACTGGATCACCTAATACAAGAGAGACATTGATAAGCTGTTGTCAGCTCCATCTTGAGCCTGCAAGAAGCACCTTATTTGCTCAATTCCTGCAATCATAGGGTTAGCTAAGGACATTGGGGAGAGCCTAGATAACCCTAAAGAGCTCAGCTACTTTAAAGTCCTTGAGCAGTATTTTCTTCTGTCACCTTCATTTTAACCATCCTCATTTCTCCAAGCATGACAGTGATGGGGTAGAAATGCGCCTCTGCAGTCTCCTCCTTGGTTTGCCACACAGCTCCCTGAGCTACTTGCCAGAACCTGATCAAACGCTGGAATTTCCATTTTGCTTTGCCTCAAATGCTTATTTAAACAAACAGAAACAAACCTTAAGCAAAGAGTGAAGTCCTCAGGCTCTGGCTGACTACAGTGAATTGATTGTACGTATGCAAAATGTTGTCATAACAAAACAAGTGTTCTATGGTAATTGTGCTAAGTATCCTAACAAACAAGGTTCATCTGGCACAACTCACCCAAAGCCTTCAGGGGACTTGCAAAATTTATTTACGAGTGAGAGAGAAAAAATACTCTCCTTAATAAAATAACAGAAGCCAGCCATATGCATCCTTTCTGTGATGGCAAGAAGGGCTGTTTAAACAGAGCATGATCCTCCTAGGCACTTCTGCCGAAAGAAGTGGCCTCCGTTCCCTCCTAGGTCTCCTGCCCCCACAGTTTGGTTGGAAACAGGTTCTCCTAATCTTAGGCAACAGGGGAGGAGAGGAATAACTGGGGAAAAAAAAAAAAAATCTAACTTCTTCCTGGTGAGTTTAGGCACATTTTGTTTCATGTAGATTTGGGGTAACTCAGTAATGGGGTGTATGAAAGAGGTGATCAAAAGAAATGTTATGGAAGAAGAAACTTTGTTAGGAGATATGGAATAAAATATTTGCAAGCAAAATATGTCACAGGCAAAAGAAGGAATAAATAAATTTGCTAGCTCAGGGGCAAAGGTCAGTGATGCAGACAGATACATTCATGTTTGTATGTTTTCTTACAGTTAAACCCCAAAATGTGGTCAGCAGCATGTAATCATAAATCCTGACTGGATCAGAGAGGCGTTTTTCATTGTTCAATCACCCTTCCACCAAAGAGAGCGCTGACAGCTTTTGTAACAGGTGGCACTTGCTCTATTATGTGCTACTAAAGAGTGAAATGGTACGGGCTGTCATCCTATTCCCAAGTATCATGTCTAAAATGTAAAAGAGCTTTCAGCATCTGACTCAACCTAAACTGGCAGTGTGGTCTTCCATCTTCTATCATAAACCTGAATATAAAAACATTTTGTACTAAGCTTAAATAGGTGGATTTTTATAGTTGATTTGTGGGTCTATATAAAATTCTGGCTCTGCTGAAATCAATGATAAAGTTCATACTAACAGTCACAGAGCCAAGTTTTACTGAACTGTTTTAAAGCCAGGCATTTTTAAATGTCAGAAATAATGCATTCAGGAAACATTAGTGCCTTTGCTCAGCTGAAAGTGGGAACTTCTCTCACAAAAGATTTGGCTGTTCTTCCTGCTTAGCTGGTTTACGGACATGCTTTGCTGCCTCCTACACATCACTCAGTAGTGTTGAAACTGGCAGAAAACAGGATCTTTCTTTCCCTCCTGAAAGCTTTGCATGCCAGTCGTCCTAATGAGCCCAGGGTAACAGCTGGGATCTTGAAAAACACGTTGCTGATGGTAGATTCGATCAGCAGTGCTCAGGTTGTTGGATGCTGGAGCATGGCTAGAGCAGCGTTGGATCTGTTCCTAGGTATGGGCTTGGATTTGTTTTCCTGGGGTAATGGACCCTTACCCTGTCATGCAAGAAATGCTGATGCTGCCAACAGTGTCTGTGGGTAAAATACCAGCTGAATTAGAGTCATTAAACCCAGATATATCTTTTTAGGGTCAAGGAGGCAAGGAATTGCAATTCACACTTATGGGTGAGTAAGCACATAAATTATAGTATTTAACTAATTGCTTACCTTACAAAGATAAATTGGACAAGGCTTTCCCAGAAAACAGCAACATTTTGGACATGTTTGTATATGGGGACACTTCCCCAGTCCTCACTCAAAACACTGCCAGAAGGTCACTTCTCATTACTTAAACTTTCTGAACCATTTCAAATCATTTAATGGACCTAGTATATCCAATGTCTCTACAGTAAGGATAGAACAATTCCCTTAGCATCCCTCAGAGATGCAGTAGGCTCTCAACAGCATGGATAACAGCCTTGTGGTCTGGCACAGGAACAGTTAAGAAGCAATGAACTCTGGTTTGACCTCTAGTAAGAGAAACTGGGTGCTCCCCATCCAGTCCAGCCCTGGGGACAAACTGTGAGACAGTAAGCCAGCTATTTGTTGCTGTATTTCCCTAAAATGTTTATATTTTTCCAAAAATAGTGAACTGCCATAAAAAGAGGACCTGTGCCAGATGACAGGAGTCAGAAGCTTGTATTTTATTTTCACAGGAGGAGTTATTTACTCTGGAAGGTGATGTGCAGTAACGGGTATGAACCAGCACTACTTAGCCCCAGGAAGAAAGTATGAACTCATAAGTTCTGCATTTAAAAGAAGAAAAAAAGCTCCAGGAATCAAAGACTTCATCTGGGAACAGAGGCCGCCTGCCAGAACCAGAAATAGTTCTGTTGCCTGATGCTTTCTTTCCTCAGGCTCACAGACCCCAGAGGTGTGTTGGGAGTGGGTGGAGTTGCAATGTTTTAATAAAGTACTCTGGAATTTTGTTAATGTGAAGGGTTGCAAATGCCTGCAGTTCTGGTCGTGTGAGCATCTGCATTCAGCTGTCCTGGATTTTAATGAGGTTCTGAAGAACATTAGTTATGTAATTCCCATGGCTTTTCTTTTGGCCTGTAACAGGTCATAACAGGGTTAACGTTATGTTCACATTTAGATTTTAGTGTTTGGCTTACTGGAATGTAAAAATAAGTAAAAGGAATCCTATGCATTGAAGGGGATCAGAAGGACACTTGGAAATGAAAGGAGTGATTTGCAAATGTGGAACTCATGGAGCGATGAGTAAGGCTAGCCAGGAAAGACAAGGAACCCGGTGTTAGAGTTTCATACCCAGAGACTTCACTGCAGGTCTCAGACTCACAGAAACCACTGAGTGTCCTATTACATTCCCACTTAGGAAGAGCTGAAAGCTGAAGAGAATTTTTAAGACCTTTTTCCCTTCAAGAGAAAGCCAGGTCAATCATACTTGTTAGAAAGAACAAATGCTTACTGTCTGGGGACTTCTTTATTAGGGAATATCATTTGCTCTTGGTCCCAGTTCAGTTCTGACTGGAGCTCAGTCCCTGCAAGAGGGCTGTCTGTGCATTGATGCCTCCCCCAGAGAAGCAGGGGTCAGCCCAGGAGCAGAGCACTGCTACAGAGACACCACTTGGAGCCCAAAGACAGCAGCTCCTTCCCAGGAAGCAAATTGAATTCCTCTGTGTGCCACTGTTCAGATTTCTGGCCATAAATATCAGGAATCTTTCTGAGCGTGGACTAGCAGTTTGTCCATATCCTGAACATATATCTAATGCTCCTTCAGCATGCTTAGAAGTAGGAAGATAGCAATTCCATATGTGAATCCTACTCTGAACTTCATCTTCCTTTAGAGCTGTGGTCAAGTTACATGTCTTTTCCACCTCCAAAATCCACCCCCGTTGTTGGATCTGGTGTAGTGCTCCTTTCCTACTCCCAGGAGACAACTTGGCCTTCAAAAGGAAGTATGCTGTGAAATCAATCAGCACACAAGCAGTCATTTGCTGTGTACAGCCCTTTCTCTGGTCAGTTACCTGTTCTGTGCTTCAGGGTGGAGGATGGTCCTACCCTCTGCTCAGCCACTGGTTGCTGAAAAGTCATCACCTCCCTTGGCTGACCACTTCCCTTTTCCTGATGGCAGTCTGAACAACTTAGCAGCCAACATGTGGCACTCGAGCAGACATGCCAAGGACTCCCTCTCTGATGACTATTAGAAGGGTCTGGTCAGACCTGCAACATCAGGCAGCTGTTTTTGTTGAATCCTCAGAAACTGTCTTCCAGCTCCTCCTGAGCTCCTCAGGAATGGGGTGTCACAGCTGGGGAGAGACACTAGGCATGCTGGGCCAGAGCTGTTGTGCAGTCCCCCTCTTGTAAATGCAAAGGCAAGCTTCTGTGTGAAGATATTTGAATAACATTTTTCCCCTGTGCCAGATTGTGAGCTGTATGTCATGCTGTCAAGGCTAGCAATCAGCCTGATTGTTGCAGACTTGACAAACATGATTATTTTTAGAACTGCTGGATATTACACATTACACTAGATCTCCCTTTCATGTTAAAGACTTTAATCTTCTGCTGGAGTTTCTTATTGGACATCTGCCCAGAATATAAAGACTGATCTTTCTTTTTTTTTCCCTTTCTTTGATAAAGTGTCAGAGCCTCACTGAAAGGTGTAGATGGCAGTCAAAGAATCTCAGCTGAAGTCATGCCTCTCCCACCTCTCATCCAAATTATAAGTAGGGGTTATTGGCAGTATGTTGAAATAACTTTACCTTGGGATAATAGCCTTTTGCTTATCTCCCATCTATCTGTCACACTGTCTAACTTCTGTATTAACAGAGTCTACCTTTGGGCAGCTCACACAGTACAGTAGCTGTCATTCTGTCCTCACTCCTGTGTATTTAATGTAAACTGAACTAAAGTATGTTAAAGGTATACCAGGAAAGACAGTCATTTTTCCATCTCACTCTCCAGCAAAGTGAGAGGTAGCCAAAATAGTGGCCCTGCAGCACTCCAGATGTGAAGTAGCACAGTACGTATCATTACAGAAGAAACATTTTCTGCCTCAGGGGTCTATTAGTAATTTTGACAGCAGAGGCACTCTAATCCCACGCAGAAGAAAACAAGGATAAAATAAGATGGGACCTAGTGAGGTCCTGAAACTTAAAATTAAGGCCCAACTGAGATACCCTGGCCCTGCTGTCAAACAGAGATGGCTGAAGGCTGCATTCTGGACTGTAGAACTCAGTATTGCCTGACTGTGATGACTGGGAACAAAGCGAGAGTTGAAAAGATGGGAAAGTTCACTTGAAAGGCTCATTTCTTTTATCCCAAATGTAAGGCTAGGTGACAAATGGCCCACAAGGACAATGTACTCTGAGGAATTGAGGCTACATGAGGCGTGTGACCACCTCCTGGACTAGCATGCTTCCCCCTCTCTGCAGGAGGTGCTATCCAAACACAACAAGAGGAGGCAGAAAGGAGCTGACACAACATCAAAACCTTACTGGAGCCCCAAGATTGGCCATTTATGAGAAGCAAAAATCCCAGCAGCTCAGCATCCTCCTCCCCTAGCTCACCTCTCCTTTGCACTGTGCCACAAAGTGAAACTTTGTCTTCCCTGAAATTTAAAAAAAAAATATCTAAAAAGACAAAGTGGATCACATAAGTCAAGATGCTTATGACTGTGTTCCATAAATTATTTTTTCTCCATACTTTCATATGTTATTTCTGCTCTCATTTTTTTCTAAATGGAACTTACTGTTCTGATTTTAGTCCATGGCCTCATTCAGTAAGACTGGGGATGTAGACTTTTGATCCCTCTTTATTGATTTGAATTTTAAAAGGGGGTTATGTACAAGAAATCTGTGGCATTTGAGTGAAAATATAAACCTATCACATTCAAGACAGTCTAAAAATCTAAGCAAAAACTATTAAAACGTGGTATAGCACTTCCACATGATAGAATATACCCAGTTTTTCAAAGAGGAAATATGTGGAAAATTCTTTAAGAAGGAATTATCATACCTTTACAAGTTATGTGATCTTTAAAACTGCAAAGCTAAAATCTCCTAAGCCTTTGTGCATTAAACAGCATTCAAAGAGCACCACAACCATATCTCCCCGTTCTAGCCTGCTGGCTGGCTGATCCAGCTGGTGGCATGAGCTGACAAGGACATGCTTGGCAGCCAAGCTCCACAGAGAACAAATATCAGTGCATTGCCTCATGAGCAAGTGTGAGAAAAGGTAGGAGTGCCACAAACAACAGGGAACTGGCCTGAGGCAGTTCAGCTTGTTAGCAGAGAGAGCGGAGCAGCCCTGGAACAGATGTAACCAACACCCTTCATCTGTAATCACTGCACAGTTCTCATGTCAGGAGAGCTTGGGCAATATGAGGGTCTAAACTGCTGTCAGTGTCCCACTCATGAGAAAACAGAAGATGTGACAAACTCCAAGCATAGCTTGGTTTGATGGTCCACCAAGCCAGCAAGTTAGTAAAGCATGGGAGAGACAGCTGCTTTCCAGCTACTGATCTCAGTTACTTTTTCTTTCTTTTTTTTTCTTTTTTTTTTCCATGACAGATGGGGATTAGTGTAGCTAACCAATATGCCTAATCTCTGGAGAGTGGAAACATTTTATGCCACTCAACAGGAGGCTTTATAGATGCTAGAGGTCAAATTCACAATGATATCTGAAAACCTAAAACCTGCAGGGGTACTTCCCTCTGGTCTTAGTGGGAATTTAGTCTCTGGAGGGTTAAACCTTAAACACCTTTGTGAAACCGAGCCTGGACACTTAACATTTAAACTGTCTCCTGAGGAGCTCTTTCTCAAGCTGTTCCCAAGTTTCAAGAATCCCTACATCTGTTAAAAAGCTCGAACTGTGTGGGGAACAGATTATAACTATTTCCACAGTGAGTCAGAAATCCTGCAAGCAGCAAGGCAGCTACCTGCTGTACAAAAAGTATAGACAGGCTTATACTTTTAAGCATAACATTGGCCTTTCCCCCTTAACTGCATAGCTGGGAAACTGTTTAGTGAGTGATATACCTGCAGTCACAGACCCTGGTACTCTAACATCCCATTAATTCTGTTTAGATTGAATGGTGTTGGAGAAACTGAATTTTATGTCAGACCTGTCAATAATTCTACAACACTGGCATTTTCCACATCTATTAGTACAGTGCCTCTCTCATATACCACTAGCATTACTTGAAAACATTTGCTATGTCTTCTTGTCCGCAGGAAAAAATGAGCCCTGGATTTCACTTTGAAATGAGGATGCCCAATATGTGTCAAAACATGCTGCCTCTTTTATTAATTCCTTCCCATCAGCATTTCAATGACCATGGTTTAAATTAAAAGTCAAGAGCAAAACAGCTTGGAATAAAGTATCACCAGTACCTGCTAGAACACTGTCCCTTTAAGGCCTTGCATTCTGCCCCAATTAACATTCCACTTTTATTGCATGTACCTGGCCTGAAGAGAGTCAGTAGCCACTGGGCATAGCATAAATTGTTGGCCTTCAGCAAAATGAACAGCTGAAACACATGCAGTACCTGACCATGCTTGTTAGGCTATTTGCTCCTTTAATCACTGCTGCACTCGTGAATGCCTGCTATTCAATTATCTTCCAAACCTTCATCATGTCACTAGACAATAAAACGTGACAAGACAGGTATTACTGTGGTAAGGTCATCTGATATCTAGAAGTGTCTCATTATTCCCTTCAGTGATTAGCTACAATTACTGCTTTAACCCAAGTATTTAAGGCCATAACTAAGTGTTTCAAATATTCATCACAGGATACCTTATGAGTGGGAGAAGTGTTCATGGAGTGTCTCCAGAGCAGCAGCAATTCCAGAGACAGTGCTCCAAAATGTGTTGGGACCCCAAGTGTGTTCCTAAGACACAGCCAAACACTAACAAGACAAGGGGTAGGCAGACTGTATCTTGCCTGTGCTGGTTGCAAGTGTTATCAGAGATAAGAAGGATCCATGTGCAAGACCACCCTTGGCTCACCTTTCTTGCCCTAATCACTCCAGGCAGGGCTGATAGGATAGTTGGAGCCCAGAGACTAACCCAAAGCACTCAAAACATCTCCCAGAGGGGATGCCCCAGAAGCACCTGTATATGCAGGCTGGGTTGGCCCCAAGGACATCATGTTGCCCCTCTCTGGTAACACACGTACATCTGGCTTCAAAGTTACTGCAGCTTCTGTATTTCAGTTAGGAATTTATAACTAGATTTAATATTAAGTCATCTTGTTTGTTAAGCCAATGTAATCTTATCCTAATAAAGCCTCCTCAACCAGTTCAGGACCAAGAAAAGTTTTTGTTCCTGATGCCTGAAAACAGCAAGTTGAAGGAATTACAACCAATAAAAGATTACATGATCCTTTGTTCCTCAAGTTGGGGTAAATTAGGTAACTCACTGAATTCCAATTCTTTGCATCCTTGAGGTGACACCATTTATGGTGTGCAATGGACAACGGAGAGTTCCCTCCAAGAAAGAATCTTACCAAGAAGGTAAGCAGAGATGAAGGATGCAGGGCTGGCACTGGTGCAAGTAGGAATGCTGGTTGTTGAGGAGAAGGCAGGACAGACCCAGGGTTTAACATTTCTCAGTAAATCTAAATTACATCCAGGATCAAATTAATGTTGCCTCTCTCCCTTTCACCCTGCCCAACCAAAGTCAAACACTGGTGAAGGGGAGAATTCATCCTGATCTTTGAGTTCAAAGGCAGGACACACATTTCATTGCAGTTCTGTAGGAGATGGAAGTAATACCTGCATAAAGTAGTAAACAAGAACAGCCAGACTTTCACTGGGGGAAAGGCAGTTTTACAGGCGCACTGCCAATCAAAACCTCTCTCCCACTGTGACTCAGTGGCCCCAGTATTTGCTCTGCCTTCCACAGAGCATTCAACATGACAAGCTAATAACCACAGCTGGCACTGCCGCTGGCAAAGTCAGCAGTTACCTCGAGCAGATGACTGATAGAAATGGGCAAGATAGCTTCTGCATTACCTACCAGCAGAGCCCTGGAAAGTCAAGTAAGGGGATGTGGCAGATGTCCCACCCCAGTGGCACAGGAGTAGCAAGCCTTGCTCTCCAGGACTCGCCTCCATTCCAGCCCTTCTTTTGTCCTTCCCCATCCAGCAGCAGGATAAGCCCAGTCCTCCAACTTTGGGACTGCAAAATTCAATTCTGCTAGCACTGCTGAAAGCTTTGAGCTGGCCCTGCAGACAACACAGCTCACTGCAAGAGAATGAGTTGACAATTTTGTTTCTTGTGGTACAATGAAACTTATTTAAATAAAATTCTGATTAAGACAGAAAGGCATGGACTTGATTCACAGCAGGGAAAGCTGAAAACTGCTTGCTGCACGCCGTTAAATTACCAATTTCTACCATTTTATTTTTAAAGCAGTGTGCTGTTTCTTTGAACTGGGAACAACACGGCATGCACATCACTTGGGGTAATGTCTATGCTAGGTCCATTTGTTCATTTGATGCTATTGAGCCCAAAGTAAGAAACATGGGGGATTTTTTTCCTCTCCAGTTGAGGAGTGTCTATTGCTCTGTGGAAGTCAATGACCCTATGGTAGCAAAATATCTGTCTTGACATGCAAATGGTAAATCAAAGTGGTCCACCCCACCATAAGGATCATGCAGCTTTTACCAGTCATTGTCCTATGCCAGGGGTGCATCAATGAGGTAAAAGAAACTCTGTAGCTCTCTCATCTGTTCTGCACATTTAAGTCATAACTGCTATAGGGCACAGTTAGAATTTGCAGATCATTGCTTTCTGTCTTAGTTACAGAGGACCTGTTACACATACCAGGCACAGCTGGCTACAGTTCAATTAGCCAAACACTAAAATACCCTATAACAATGCACCAAAACTTTAATTCAATGCTGAGTGTGAATAATTTGATTCATTTTAACCATATTTCCTTCTAAATCTTAATCACCTAATCACTGATCGACTTTTCCATTGCCTGCCTGTGACTATTCTCATATTAGGCCATGCAGCTATGCTGTAGCTGGTCATTTCAGATGGTTTCCATTTTCTCCTGGTATAAGCATGTGAGCAATCCTGAGGCAAATACTCAAATGTACTTCACGTGGATAGTTGTATCTAGAAACAGGAACACAAGAACTTCCACAGAAAATGGCTATAAATAGACCCAGATAAAGAAAATGCAGTTACAAGAATTCACATTTGTTTATCCTTTGAGCTTTTTTCCTAGATATTCTTGAAAGAAATGTTTGATCTCCCATCAGCTAGCCTAGCTATGAGTTTGGGGCATCATATCAGCTTGCACCACTTGAGAATCTGGTTCTTTTTGTACCGTCTATGTTTAGCTATGGCAGGGCGTCACAGAAACATGTCCAATACAAATCAGAGGAATATGTCATATGTATTATCCACCATAACTGTTGTGTTTGTTTTCACTACCCAGACAGAGAATTAATTGCATTGATTTTTAGGGATCTGCATTTTAAATGAGGGTGAACTGCACAACACAGATGAGTTTGCATGATTGTGAGAATAAGCACTCAACCATTTTAGAGCATCTCTGAAAATAATCTCTGGCCACCTGTAAAGACAAAAGCTTATAGATGCAGCTCTTTTCTGCAAGAATTTTCAGTGAAACCAACTTCCTTCAGCAGTGCCCTGTTTTAAGGGATTTAGCTATGTTAGCAACGTTCCCTTCCTTTGCAGAGGGGGCAGTGATAGCCCACTTTCACTGTTCAGCTGCAATTCCATATTAGGCTGTGATGGGGAGCAGTCAGCCCTGTCAGCTGCAGCCAGGATAAGCTTTCATGTTTAAATCATGTTAGATCATTCAGCAGTTATACCCAGGGCTGCCTAAATAGCACAGATAACATACCTGACAAGTCTAAGGCAGGTAAATTAAGAAGTGCTGTGCCAAAACTGTTCCCACTTATTGGGGTTTTTTTCACTGGATTTCCGGGAATATCTGTACCTCCTTTCCCTTGTGCATGGCATTGTTATGTGTCTGTGCTCCCACCCCCCCACCCCCAAACCCTTTTCTCAAACAATATTACACAGCTGTGAGTGCAAAATACCATTTATTCCACACCATCAGTGCTCAGGTAGCATGCAGATGAGTGTCCATCGCTACCTGGGGAGTCCGCTTTTCCTCATTAAAATGTCCCTCCTCTTACGTGAGAGAGCAGACAGATGGAGGGATGAGAACAAAAAGTTGATCCAGGAAAGCAGAGAGGATGAGGTAAAGAAAGCAGGTGAGTTTGCCAATTCATTAGTCTATTAGCCCAGAGGCCAGTAGGGCATTGCAAAGCCTCCAGGCCCTACTAGACACCTGGATGCAGGCCAGTACTTAATGAGAAAAATTTCTTTCAGCTGACTGTGCTGTGGCTTTTTCTCTTCACCACGTGCATCAGTATAGTAGCAGCAGTAGATACGAGCAGATTATTTCAACTTCACTTATCTAGTTTCTGTGGCCAAGTATTTGGCCATGTGCTTGCTGTACCTGGACTTTCTTTATGGTCATCTGAGTCCCCTGGACTGGCTGAAGGGTGCTTAGTTTCCAAAGCATCGAATTCATTCAACTCAGTATGTGTAAGGCTTACTGAATTCTTTATTATAGCAGTCCTTCTGTGGGGCCCTGAAGTTTTAAGTGACTCAGCTATGTACTATGCTGATATGTCACTCCTGAGACTTGTATTAGTATAATAAGCCATTGGAGAGATTATTCATTGTATGTAATTAAGATGTTGGTTAACCATGACATCCAGAATGAGCATTAGAGCAAAGACACTCTGCTAAATCTGTTGCAGTATTCCAAGTCATCAAGATATCAGTTTGATTGACAGATCAGATAATCTCTTTAGTAATCCTCTGAATTCTAAACACAGAAACCCATAACTCATCATCAGATAAGAATATGTTGTGTTTATACTCTAAAGGATGGAGGATAGCATTTCATTTGTCTGGGTTTATCCAGTCACTGAATAAGGTTCTTAGAGCACCTCTATTTCAAAATAAAGTTTAACTTTAGTAAGATCAGGCAGAACAATGACATGTTCTTGCAGAGGTTCTGCTTGTTGATTTTTTTTACAAGGCACTAACGATGTAATAAAGATTAATTAGTGTAAGTTATAGTGTCTGAAATGTATACATTCAAGCTGTTAAATGTGTCAACGGAGATCCATTATGACAACAACAGGCATTTTATTCTCAATAGGGATTGCTCTATTTGCCAGTATGAGATGTGTTTTCTTTATTAAGACAAAACAAGTGAGAAGAGTCCAGATTTGAATACAGCTGAAATAAGACCCTTGCTTTACACAGCATGATAAACCTTGATTTTATAAACATTGTTACTTTGCTTTCATTACATATTCCTGCTGGTGCTATTTCATGGCATCAGCTCTTTTACCAGCTTTTATTTGGCACCATATTAAATCAAGCCATCAGAATATGCTTAGCGCCTCATAGCTTAAAAAACCCCAAAATCAGTGTGGTGATTTATGAAGGACAAGTACCTGAAATTCAAATAGAATCTGTGTATCCATATAAATATCTGCCCAGATCTAGATGACCCATCAGACAAAAAAGATTAAAGCTCACTGAATTTCTGCAGCCAGTAACACACAGGGACGGGAATGTTGTGGCTAACAGCACCTCTGTATGCTTGGACATCCCATAGCCCTGTCAAGCAGGCATCCACACTCACTATTGGATCGGAGAGAAGTGGTTACCAGTGCAAAGCCCAAATCCAGCCATGTCTATGGATTCCTATTGGCAATTGAGATATTGGCAATTGATCCCTATTGGCAATTGAGATACTCCTGCCATCTCCTCATTCAACCATCACTTTAAATTGTTAGAAGATTTAAACTGATTTTAAGGTCATTATCAAGATATTTTTAAAAAATATGAAATGCAAAAGTAGGATATTTGCTGCAAACTTACTGCTTAAATGCAGCAAACACTACTAGCAAATGCATTGCTTGGATCATTTTGGGTGCATAAGGCAGTTGTTAAAATTCAGGGCTTGATCTGATTTCCAAAAAGATCATCAGTTATATGGGATGGGCAAGTCCTCACTAGGCTGAGATGAGTCCATCTGAAGGCATTTCCAAGTCCCCCACAGCACTCTGGTCCCAGTGTGGCATTCAGCCAAATGGAATAGACAGTGCTTCTCCAGTTCCCAGGCTGTCACACTACAGGGTTTTCCTTTGTTTGTGTTTCTCAAAGGAATACTTTTCCCATGCACACTTAGAAATTGTTTCTCACCACTGTTTACAAACTTGAGATTTTACATAGGATTCTTCTGTGCATGGCATTTCTTTAATTTTGTGCATCTGGAATAGGACATTAGCTTTTACAAAAGAACATTCAGATGTCAAAATTACATATCATTTTCTCTTTTTCTCTGAGGCATCTCTGCTTGCTTGCTTGCTTGCTTAAGTTGTAGTCTATAAGAAGGTTCACTGTCTCACTCTTCTGTGATTCAAAGTTTGATCAAAGAATTTTCCTCCAGATTTCAGCAGAAGAAAAACGTCTTTTATGAGCTGAGATCAAGCATCAAAGTTTTCAGCCCTAAAGAATCTTGGGAGAAATTTGTAAGTATTTGAAATTGGGGGGGGGGGGGGGGGGGAAGAATTCATGCCAAGAGTGACTTCCCTGACACCTGGAGAAATGCTGCTTCTGCCTTTGCCCTTGTCATGGCCTCCAGTTAAAACAAATTTCAACTTTTTCAGAGCAACATGAGCAGGGCTCAAAGCTAGGTCTTCCACTCACTTTTTGCTGGCTTTCTGCTACCAGTCTCATTCAGGTTGACCTTAATACAGCAGAAGGAAAGTGAGGAGGGAAAAGTGGAAATAGGAAAGATCTTTCCTTCCTCTCCTAAATTTAAATGAATGACTGTGCTAAATCTCCAACACAAAAAATGCTCACCTCATCCACTCTGATGGACAACGCATAGTCCTAGAAGATTTTTCAGGCAACTTGAGGGTTGCACACCTTGTGCAGAGTGTGTCAGAAGTCTTTTTCTCTTGCAGTTGTACTGGCACAGAGCTGGGCTCAGCTGCTACCTGAAGATTCAGCTGTCACTGAAGCAGCAGGATACCTGTTCATAGCTTTTCTTTAATCCAGAAATCCAGATAAATGCCTGTGCTTGGCTTCATACCTCTGGGACAGAATCACAAGTGTATGCAACATCAGAGCCTAAGCAAATCAGTAATATCAAGTAGCACACACACCAAAAACTACCAGTGCTGTCAGGGATTGAAATATTAGTGGACTATGCCTCAAGAGAGCCATGAAAACACGAAATATTGTCCATATATCACTGACTCTGATCTGCTTGTTTGATTAAGATCTCAAGATTAAAGTTGAATAAGGAAGAAAACCCTTTCTACAAAGCCTTCACCTTCTCAGAAGCAAAGATATCATTGAGCCCAGTGTGTAATAAAATCATAATTTCCTGAAATAACACAAAGTGTCAGGGCAACCCAGCCCTCAGGGGCACAGACAGCTACACTGACAAAGCAGGCAACTTTCACAGATGAGGTGAGAGTTCACATGATCTTGGCCAGTTCTGAGCCTTCAGTCACAGCTCCTGCTGATGAGCCCACAGACTCAGAGTGCTGCCCAAGTGCCAGTGTCTGGGTTTGCTTTCTGTAAATGAAAAACAGTAGCAATTACTACTCTGCTGTTGATCAGTATCCCATTTGTGGAAGGTGTTGAAAAATGAACTAAAGACCCTTTGCTTTATACATTTGACTTTGGAATTAAGACTAAGCTATCATAAGGTTTCCTACATTGGAGTCTGATGTCTGTGATATAACAGATCTAAACTACAGCTTCATGTTACTTTCCATACATTAATCATTTCTAGAGTTCAAAATATGTTCATTTTCTTAATATGAATCCCTTAATGTGCTGTATGAACATGTATTTACTGAAGATCCCATCTGTGCTTTGGCATATTTATAATTAGATGCACAGTTTATCAGTCAGTTACAGAAGATTTTTTTTGTAAACTAATCACTGCCACAATTTGAAACTATACATTAAAATGCTTCAATTATATGTCCTTTGCTATGAATGAACCTTTTCCTAGTAACAGCATTGCACCTGAAGTAATTAAATAGATGTGGAGCTTATAATCATAGCAGAAATTGAATTCTCAGTTAACAATTTCAAAGTCCTATGGATGAAAATTCCCACTGATTACAATTCCTATTGATTGAAAGTGATTTTAATCAGTTCAGTTGTTTTTTTAGAGGATTGACCACAAAATAAATACTCTTTTCCCATATGAGAATATTTGCATTACTAGGAGCCATTCAGGGATGAAGCTTAAAATTCGGTGTTGGTTTACTTTGTCTAGCTGTCTCTTCTGAAGGGAAAAACAACTCTTCTCTTGAAGACATTCAGCACCATAATTTTAAGTGCATGAGGATATCCATCTCCAATGGATAAGACATCAGAAAATTTTTTAAAGTCCATTTCTGAGACTACTAAACAGCTCAGCCAGAGCAAACATCTATCTGCTTGGATTCTTAAACACTGAGCAAGCACAGGAATCAGCTATAAAAGAAAAAAGCTTCTGGTTTATCAATTGTAAAACCCAAATCCTTAATATCACTACATAGCAAGTAAGCTTTCTAAAAGACTAGATATTATGCACCTGTAGCATTTCTCATTGTTCTTTTTTTCTGAGATGCATAAACCTTATACCTATGACAAAAATAACCATTGGTGTGGAATAACTAACGTGGGCCATTCAGATTACTTCAGCCTTCAGAGGGATTGCGGTCTAGGATTTCTCAAATCTCATACCAGTGGCAGCCTTAGCCAGACCAGCTCTCTATTTGGGGTTCCACCCCACAGTGGTTATTGGTATTTCACCACAAATTTTACTGACCTAAAGGCATATTTCAGTGTGGAGAGTATAAGCTAGTGACTCTGAAAGCATCATTGTGACATTGCACAAACCAAACAGCTGCCTGGGTGAGGACTGTGAGAAAACCCAGTGACTGGCTCCATTTTGGAGATAAAAATTTCGCCCCAGGAGTGGAGTTACTGCCACCAGCCCGCTTATTCAGAGATGCATGGCAACGAGCTTTATGAAAATCCTTAGAGAGCCAGCACGGAAGTCTCTGTCTGAACAAAAATTCAGTTGCAAGTCCATCAGATCTGACCTATGGAGTATAATACCATAATACATGGTAACATATCTGAGTCAATACTGTTCTAAACCACACCACCTTTCTAATTTTCACATGATCCATAAGAGCATAATCAAGTCAGAAATTCTGTTGCAGTAGGGAGTACTCACTTTCTCTCACTGTCCTGCGTAGTGAGGACAGGCTTACAAAAAATGCCTGTAATTGGAGCCGTGAACACCTGAACTTCAACAGAGGGCAATTGTCAAAATACTGTGAGTTCATCTTCAGATCAAATATCCTCAATGGTTCCTTTGCACAGTAAAATACCTTTGTTTAGGCATTAGAGTGCACAAGTCTTCCTAGAAGGATCTTGGTTAAGATAAGCTGATGTCCTGTCTTTTAATCTTTTAGGACCCTGACTTTGTACACTGTTATTTACTGTCAACTCCAGAATTCTGCAGTATTGCAACCTCATCCTAGGGTCTAACGTTAGGTGGGAGATGTGCTTTGCCTCCCTTGGCACTGTAATGCTCTTCCTGAGGACAAAAGGTATCCTCTGTCAGTAGAGGACATCGCCAAGTTTTCTGATAAATCAGATTGACTAAAGATTTTTTTTTCTTTTTTTAAATTAAAAAAATAATAATAAAGTTAATTAAAACCATTTGAATAGTGTGATAGATAAATTATCTGAGAAACCGCAACACACAGAAAAGATTCAGGACCCAGAGTCTGGCAATTTCTTTAAAATTTCACACAAGTCGAGATGACAAACAGATGGCATGGTTAGGAAAATCTAGAAGGCAAAATATAGCCCCCATGTCACTTTAATGATGCCTCTGCTTATCACAGCCTATATTTTAAATCAACTCACAAAGTATTTTTCTAAATCATAAAACTCTCTTGAGCTCTATTTTCTAAAGACAAACTGGTCTGTAAAGATGCATCAGTCAAGCAGAAGATTAATTCCTGTTGTACCAAGTTGTTGTTTTTGGCACAGAAGTCAATATTTATAAGACAGAAAGCAGCTGCAGCTCGCAAGTTAGCATAGTGCATAAATCTTTGCAGCAGGTTATAGCAAGATGATGATACTATCCACAGGTAACACGATGGAAGCACTGCCACAACAGAGCCTTCCTAATGGCGGTCATCCATTTAGCAGTGTGAGCCACGCTAATGAGGTCACACTGATTCACTTCATGTCATTTCCCCTTTGGAAGCAATCAGCACAAATATAAACCAGTAATACATTAGAAGAGGTCACCCAGCGCAGTAGCTCTGTAAAGAGTGAGCTGTTTGTATAGGACTCCGAGCCAGATCCAAGCCTGCCTGGAGCAATAGGACGTGTGGCTACTGACAACAGGGCCTGGGAAGCAGATTAACCCCCCGTCCCCATGAAAGCTGGCTGAGGTAAAGCGCTGCTCTCAGCTTTGCCTGTGGTGCAGCTCTTCATCCTCCCTCTCTCATCACCCCTCCACATCGGTGGTGGGGGTCGCAGGAAGGGCAGGGGGTTAACTCTCAATTTTCCTTCTGCTGATTGAAGCTTTTGCCTCCTGCCTGCTGATGCCGGATGGCAGCTTTGGGGCAGCAGAGGGACAGGGGCACAGCACTGCCAGGAGTTGTGGCAGATGTGGTCCTACCTCCCTCGCAGGGGGACAAGAGTCTTGTCATTTGACAGACATACTGACCTCCTTCCCCATCACTCCACCTCTCTTGCTTGACACACTAGCAATGAGATACCCACTCTCCCTTTCCTCCACAACAGAGACCTGGTGTGGTCAGCAACAGGGTCAGGGCACATTGGATAATGCCTGATCAACCAACCAGGCAAGCCCCAGCAATCCCCAGCCTTGCCTTCCATATCTTCAGCCCAACAATCATTCCCTTCCACGGCATATGATGAGCTCTGCAGTGGAGAGGCTAGTAGAGCTGATCTAATTCTTTATGTGCAAGGTTATACGGGTTCTCCATATCTCTGTCAGCCCTTTTCCCAGTGCTGAAATTGAGGATATCAGATCCCTTGCCACAGTATTATCTCTGAAACTAGAAGTGAAGGAAGTTCAGCCTATCAGTCTGCTTGGTTATTTTTCCCCCTTCTTGAGAAGGCTGCCATGCCAAAATTTTGGGTTCCTGGCACTTTTCACAGGAGTGCAGCTACTCCCTTACAAGGCCGCATGCAGTTTCAAGCCCATGGCTCTCTCTCTAGCCACTCCTGCACTAGGTCAGACATTTCCAATCTCACTTGACCAAATTATAAGTGGTTGTAGGCAAAGACGTTTGAAGTTTAATGTTGAATAGATGCAGATTGAGCCCACATGGGAAGGAAATACAGTAGATATGTGGAACCCCATTATAACAATTTATCAGTGTACATTCTGCATGCTTTATAAATTTCACTAGCGTGATCATCTATTTCATTCCTAGAAGAGAAAAAGCTGTATTAATTTCTTGAAATAGGCAGCAGAAAGCGATTGACTTGAAATAAACAAAATAGTTGAAATTAAATTTTCTTGGCAAGATTTGCTTGTGTTGTTCGTCAAATAAATGTACGTTATGTCTTGCACTGTTACTCAGCTGTGATCCTGTAATGTGTTCTCTGCATCCTGTCAGACATATGATCCTTTGTCCCATAATAGACCCAACTATCTCACAACCAGCTGAGCTCAGGGTCATCCCAGGGTCAGGCTGGTTAAAGATGGCTGTCAGTTCTCTGCCTGACTCACAGACGAACTTTAAATCACCTTTATCTTACTTGTGCTGATGCTTTCCAGCCATCACTGTAGCAGGAGCTGTATCATCTATGTACAATGTAGGGAAATGTCTTACAGCATCCCTGAAAATTTCTCTGTGGATCTGCAATGTGCAGTGCACTCAATATAAAGAAAGTGCAGCTCGATGCATAATGTGAAATGGGAACTACTTCAAATACCTTTATGCAAGGTAGTTAACAATATGGTTCTCATCCATCTTGCAAATGAAAACAATAATTCAGGGGGTGAAATATCACCCTTCAGATCAGAAATATAATTATTACTTAGCCTGAAATTTCCAGCAAAAAGAGTATTTGCATAGGAAGGACAGATAATCTGGGAAATGCATCACCTAATGTTTTTATTGTGATAAATACCTCTCTTCAGCTTCTGCAGCTATACAAGTTCTTAATGTTTGTCACTAGTCTCCAAGGTATAGAAGAAAGACAGGCCTTAATTTTAAATTTACACATGCTTTATTACTAGTGCAATGGCATAAACACATTTAACAGGACTGTCATTCCAGTTAATTATTCTGATTCTGGCATGTACCTATCTCATCTAAAATTGATAGTGTCTTTTGACCACTTAGTAGCATCACAATGTGTTTTGTCTTTCTAAGGCTAAGCATGTTAGGGGCCAGAGAATGGCAGGAGAAAAGAGTCCCTGCATATTAAGTAAACACCAACAGATCAACAGCCAAACCTCCCTTTAAGAAAACTGTAAATAGCTGAACCCCAGCACATGTTCTGCATTTCTATGTCTGTTCCAGCCACAGCACACCTGCCCCAGGCAAAGACAATAATCTCCATTATGCCTAATAGTAAACAACACTGTTCCAGCCCCTCAGAAACTCTTGGCCTTGCTCACAATGTGTAGTACCCAGCACCCAAGCAGATGGTAACACTTATTAAAGATATTAAAGCAGAAGAAAAGACAGCAGAAAAGGAGGCAACTATTACACATTGTGACAAGGGAAAAAACAATTTCCCTGTGTTCCCTGCAGCAGAAGTCTGAGTCTGTGAATTCCAGACTGAAGAAATTGGGGCAAGACATGAAATCAGCAAACAACAAACAAGCATCCAATGACAATAAAACACCACCCTTACCCTCAGCAGAGTTATCGATGCTCAGATCAAAGCCTCACTTTCAAACCTCACACTGAGAAGGAAACGGTACAGACTCTTTTCCTTCCCACACACCCCAGTATAAACCTGGCAGGGCATTCCAGAAAGGAGATGGAAGTACATATATCTTATAGTCACACCTGGGTGACAAGGAAGGAAGGAAGGAAGGAAGGAAGGAAGGAAGGAAGGAAGGAAGGAAGGAAGGAAGGAAGGAAGGAAGGAAGGAAGGAAGGAAGGAAGGAAGGAAGGAAGGAAGGAAGGAAGGAAGGAAGGAAGGAAGGAAGGAAGGAAGGAAGGAAGGAAGGAAGGAAGGAAGGAAGGAAGGAAGGAAGGAAGGAAGGAAGGAAGGAAGGAAGGAAGGAAGGAAGGAAGGAAGGAAGGAAGGAAGGAAGGAAGGAAGGAAGGAAGGAAGGAAGGAAGGAAGGAAGGAAGGAAGGAAGGAAGGAAGGAAGGAAGGAAGGAAGGAAGGAAGGAAGGATCTTCTGTGAAAAATTTATTTTAAAAGTCTGTAAGTCATTCATTTTCTATCATGAGATCCACACACCTTTTAAAGAAAAGCAAGCTTTTATGCTCCATCAAAAGCATAAAAACATGGGTGATGGTAGCTGAGCTAAAGAGCACAAAAACCTGGAAGAAAAAACCTTGAGGAACTAAAAATGCATTAAAGAATAGCAATCCTGTTGATGGTTGTGTAAAGTGTAACTTGAAATGCCTCTCTATGTAATATAGAAATTTCACACTGCTTGGGAAAGGATGAGGTATCACCACTGAGGGCTCTCCTCTCTATGTTCTGCACCTACTCCTGCCCCTACCCCTGGGCAACAGTCTCTCCTTTCAGCTACCCCACTGCTCTATAGCAAATATTCTTGGGGACAGTGGCAGCCATGTCCAGCAGAGCCACTACACAGTTGTCCATCTTCCTTCCTCACACAAGCTTTGCCCTTTTGACCACCTTCTTCCTAACCTATATTGTAGAAATGGAAGAACTGTGCCAAAGGCTGGAGAACGTAAGCTCATGAAGTCTGGAAAACTGGAAAGGCTTGGATCACCGGTGAAGAGATGCTGAAGAGCTTGTCTCATAGCTGTGGATAAGTACCTAGGAAACATCTAGATAAAGCTTTATTCTTAATATTCTTTTAAGTAGGAGAGTACAATGGATGCAAGGAGGAATTCATTTCCTCCATTTTCCTAAAAAGAAATTTTGCAGCTCCTCAGCTTATGAGTGCATCTAGAATTCATTTTGCTGGACAAGAAAAAGCAGTATTTTTCAGTAGTGGCATTCTGGCTAACCACACATACTCCTGCTCACAATTAAAGGGATGTTCTCACATGACAGCTAAAGGAATGTCCTTCAGATCCAGCTGACAGGATCTCTGGAGCAGAGCATAGTGCCTGCCTTTGGACAAACTCACATTAAGCAGGTATGTCCCAAGACAGTGCTGATGATGGACTTCATTCCTTTCTCCCTCTTCTTTCGAGCTCAGATAGTGTTCACCTCATGAGTAGTGTGACTTCTGGGGCTACTTCCACAGCCCTTTTTCTGAGAAACTCCCCATTGAAACTACTAGGCATTTTTATATAGCACAAATACAGCAGGAGTTAACCTTTTGTGATTAAAGGAAATCTTCTATTTGATGCCTGCTGGCATTTTTTTACTCTAAATATTTTACAACAATAAAAAAAAAAGTGTCCTACCCACTGAGATGTGAACAATGTATCTTAGATTATTTAATCTTCACTTAAATGTAGATTGTTTTTTCCAAAGGCTGATATATATTCCTTGCCCTGGAGAATATTTACAGACAAACAAACCTAATTTTAAGGCTCAGGCTGGACTCCATCACTTTTAGTGCTGCTGCTCCAAACTAATATGGAATTGCACTAAACAAAATATCTGCTCTAAGGATTAAAAACATGAAATAACATGCCTCATTCTCATGAATCCCATGCACCCTCAGATCGGTCTTCTCCTTCAACATGGACACTTCAGACATGTCAGCAGATGGGGCAGCTCTCAAAGGTGCTTCACCAAGGAAAATAGCTATTGGAATTTCCTATATGTAGTAAGAGCACCCTTCCCACCCTGAGGTTACATGCTGAGTGCAGACACCAGGGGTACAGGGGATCCTCTACAGCTGCCTGGGGATTGCTGTCCCACGTGGCTGAACATGCGTCCTGCCCTCAAGGAAGGGGGCCAGGTTCATCTCAGCCAACACACACCTGAATGCAGTTAATATTGCTCAGCTCCTCCATTCATCTCCTGGCCAGTTTTTCGGTCTCTAAGAGGAAAGGAATTTTATGAAATGAAGATCTAAGGGCTGAAAATGTGCATGCAAAGGAGGGGGGGGTGGGGAGCGTGACAAACCATCTAGCCCATGTGAAAGGTTTGTTTCTAGACCAAAGGGGAGGAGGCCTGATCCTGCTCCCGTGCTAGATAAGCAGATATCCTGCAGGCAAGCAAAGCTGGCAACAGGCTGAAATCGTGGTGAGAGTTGAAAAGCTTGTTTTTCTATATGCACAACAAACCAGAAACATTGACAGAAAAGTAAAAGAACATCTGCTCATGCTGATCTATGAATGCTTTTCCTGGAACCATTAACCTCCCTTCTTTGTCTGTCTCTCTTTTTTTCCTAAACTGAAAATTATCATTTTAAATATTCAAGGCTTTCATTTTTCTATTAATCAAATTAAATCTCCTTAGCTACAGTTAAAATACTCTGTGAGGTCCTTCGACCAAAGATTATCTGCCTCACAATTAGAACTCATTTTTAATACAGCGGGAAATAGAGAACCACAGCTTTAGAATCAATATAACTATAAATTACATGGGAAAGGAAACAGTAGCATCCTAGCTTGATACAACAGATTTATTATCAAAGAGGATGGTATTTTATCGACTGAGTACATAAGTTTTATAAAGAAAGAGAGAAGGAGACACAGAGAGAGAAATCAATGTTAACATAGGCTCAGCATTGCTTTAAATGCTGCATTTGTGGTAACTAATTTTCATTTCTTATTTTAATTTGTAAAATGTCACATTGAAAAATGTTTAGTGACTAAAAAGTCCTGTCTGGAGTATTTTCTAAGGCAAAACTCCACTGATTTTAATGAAAAAAAATCTGTAGAAGAAGGTCCCACTATGTATTCTCTATTTTATCCTGGTTAAGACCGGTTACTAAAAGACCTCCTCCATTCCCATATTTTGAACAATATCATAGTTCAGGTTGCAGCTAAGATTTGTATTTAAACTTCAAAGATTTGCATTTATTTTGATTCCCCCCTGCAGGACAGGGTGACAAAATTTTTTCTTTCTGATAGAAGCAAATATTTTAAATGCATCACCTTCCCCTTCTGCAATCAGAATTCATCTGTGGTTGCTTACATACAGGATACAAAAAAAAACCCTGAACCTGTGATCAGAAGATTTCTTGCTAGATTTTCACTGCTTTCAGTGCACAGTCTGCCCTGTTGTCTTCTCAGTGAAAAGCAAAGGGAAAATTTTTGCCCATTGTTGAATATGGAGTTTGCAGTTAGGGCCTGATCTAAAGCCCAAGGTAATAGCTACCTCTTCTTTTCTTTCACCTCCAATAAAAGTGGGAGTCACCCTGTATGGTTGACAAGGCTCAAAATACATCATGATGTTCAAAAAAGGGATTACATAGAGATTTTCTGGATTTCTAGAGTCTCTCATCTGATTTGCAATAAAACTGTCTTGTTAGAGGGTCCTCAGCAGAATTTTCAGTGGGTTTGGCTGTGCTCCTTATATACTTCACTGTATAAATGCCATTCAAACCCTGGGGTGAGAAAGATGTGATCTGAAGAGAGAAAACTTATCTTTACTGGTGGATTACCAGGCTCAATGAGGCTAATTTTCGGATTTGCAGACTTGTGGGTCTCAGGTGAGCTGAGTCTCCCTGAGCAATGAGCCACAGTAGGTTCCACTCAAAGCCAAGATATGTATCAGGTACAAGCTTCTGCTAACATTTAAATCTTTCCATTTGTGAGCTGACTTGAAAGAAGTTTGGGTAATGCCTTTTTATGTAAATTTAAGTTCTTGGGGACATACATGTTCCTATGGATATAGAAAAACACTGCATGTTTCCTGTGCAGTGGGATCTGAGCTGTGTCATTGAAGACAGGTCTTCTCAGACCCTTTTTGCCTCACCTTCTATTTCCATGATCACTGCCTTGCCTCATAGCACTCATGTCAGAAATACAGAAAATAAAATATACAGGGAGATGTAATGAACTGCAAAGCCCCATGGGGTCCTGCCTGTCTGCAATACCCACTTCTATGTCTAAACATATTGTTCATGTTAATACTGTTTGCTGGTAGGAGTGTTCCTCCAAGATAACATTTTTGTGCAGTGAAATATGCATGGCTCTCAGATGGCTCAGCTCAGATGGGATCACCTTTCAGTTTCTAGACAGTGTTATTTTTTTTACCCTTTTTTTTTCCCATCACAGCATGAAGATCACAACACTACCCCACCAATGCCTTTTGTTTTATGACCCATCTGTCCACAGAACTATGCACGGATGTTAAATCCACTGATAGTGCAGAGCAGTGCTGCAGTGATTTTATTTCTTTCAAAATAGACTAATCTGGTCCAAGTGTCTACTTTGCTGGGTGCTAGTGGGAATATTTTACTACTATGCTAAGAAAATAAATTGAGGTTTGAATGACATTTCCACTGCAACTGATGCTTTGTACAAGGGTTATTTGAGATAATAGACCAGTTGCAAAAGTAAAGAAACATCTTGATTTTATTGGAACAGAAGAGTTGCAATTAAAACTGTGTAGAAATTCCCACTTCTGTGACTTAGCCCCTTCCATGACCTTCACCTTCCTATGAAGGCAGTGGGAAGTTTGGACAAGCGGTTTTTCTCCAAGACTTCTCCAGTATGCCCCCACTGCTCCCAGAAGGGGTCTGTGATTTATACAGGTGTGCTTTGCACCTGAGGGCTCACTGGTGTGCAGAGGAGGAGGCTCCCTATTTCCACCACCAGCCTCATCCTCACCCCCATCTCTTTTCATTACTCTACGAAGCTGGTCTCCTGTGTTTTCTCTGCTCTTTATTGCTTGTCACCGAGGCTGAGTGACTGCTGAAGATGAGAAGGGATGAGGAGTGTGAAGCGGGAAGCTTCTGCCTTTGGTCTGAGCCTGACGGGGAATGATGAAAAACACATGGGCTATGAAAAAGTCCAGTCCAACTTTCTGTTTACCGAGCTCCCTAGAAACGTCAACATCTGTCACCAAGTTACCCCTAAAAGGGGCACCCCCTTGCTACAGGACCCCGATGGCAGGTCCCATCCCTCTTCCCCCAGCACGGGCTGAAGCGGAGGGGTGTTGACAGAGGGAAAGGAAGGTTATCCGGGATTTGGTGATGGCTGTATTAATAGACAAAGGACATCAGAAGCGATATCCCCGGCTCAGCGCTGCGGTGCCACCTCAGGCTCGGCCAGCCGGCCCGCAGCCTCCCGCCCGCCCGCAGAGACGGGGTGGGCGCCGGGGCATCTCTCGGCTTAGCCTGACTTTTGCCGTTCCCGCAGGCGGGTCCCGAGGGAGAGACCCGCTGAGCTGGGTGCGGAGGAGCGCGGCCGCCGCGTACGGCTCCCCCGCCGCCCCCGGGCCGGGCGCCGAGCAGAGCGGGCCGGCGGTCGTAGCCCGCTCTGTTGTTGTTACAATTCACACAACGAATATTCCTCGTATCAGTAATTTCTCGAAGATCAAATTCGAGTACAGCTGCGAATGAAATCGATCCCTACAAAATGCCTAAGCGAAGTGTTCAGTCAAAATAGGTATTTCCTTGGGGTTTTTTTTTGTTTGGTTGTTTGTTTTTTAATTTATAATAGTCGATAGCATATTGCTATTTTTTTATTTTCCTTTTCTTTTCTTTTTTTTTTCCTGGCGAAGAGTTACAACCCCGCATGGGGTAGAATTAGGAACTGCATAAGTACCTTGGCAAAGCCAAGCTTATCGGATGCAAACAAGAACCGCAGCGCAGCGCCGAGACGCCAGGCGGGCATCGCGACAGGCATCGGGGCAAACACCGGGGCAGGGCGCGCACGTACCCTGGCTCTCGACCTCTCGGACACTACCTACAACTCTGGTGAGCAAAACGCTCCATGAGTCCCTGCATATTCCTAATCCCTCCGCCTCCCGCTGGCTGCACCACATCTGAGACCGATGTGAACACAGGCACGAGAGTTTGTGACTGAGATTGGCTTCGTACCTCCCACTGTCTCTCTTGTATCTGGGGTCACTTGTTTTTTTTTTTTCTTTTTGCTACTTTTACTTACTTGAGCGGGAGAAGTTTTGCAATGCGTTGAGTTTGTATTTATAAACTGGGCACTCGGAAAAGTCGTCAGCTGGCTATCGGTTTCATCATAGTCGAGGCTGATCATTATTCGACCACATTTTTATCAGAATCAGTAGTCCCGATTTAACTTTGTGAGATATATATTTTCAAGGAAAATAGATTGGAAAGCCAAAATAACTGTAAAAGTAAGAGCTGAAACATTCTCCATGTGGAACAAAGGTTTAAAATGTGTAACTGCCCTATAAAAAGTAGCAAAGAAGCATTCTCCGGACCCACTCCTGCTCGTAATAGTGAAATGCGTAATCTGTTTGAAGTTATATGGCAAAGAGAACTCCTTGCACGACCAAAATCAACACAGTTTGCTCCCAAATGCCTAGGCACAAGAGAAGACTTCTCTTCCCCAGAGCGCCCATTGATTTCATTGGTCTTTTCTGAGCTTGAAACAGAAGTAACTGTGACCTGTAATATTTTATGACACATAAACCATAAAAGAATAATGTTAACAATGAAAGTCGGCCAAGTAGTGTGCCTGGGGGAGAAGAGGAATGTTTGTCTTGGAAAAGGAGAAAGGGAAAAGGGAAAGAGAAAAAGGGAGAGGAAAGAGAGAAAAAGTTAGCAAGGCAGACCGAAAGAAAAAAAGATGGAAAGAGGGAAGGAGGGAGGGAGGACGGGAGAGTGGGAAGGAAGGAAGGAAGGAAGGAAGGAAGGAAGGAAGGAAGGAAGGAAGGAAGGAAGGAAGGAAGGAAGGAAGGAAGGAAGGAAGGAAGGAAGGAAGGAAGGAAGGAAGGAAGGAAGGAAGGAAGGAAGGAAGGAAGGAAGGAAGGAAGGAAGGAAGGAAGGAAGGAAGGAAGGAAGGAAGGAAGGAAGGAAGGAAGGAAGGAAGGAAGGAAGGATTCTCAAAATACGTTACATATCTGTTTATTCATATATTATTAATCTCATTATTTATGTAATCCTTTTTTGTGGTTACACATTTTCTATGATCACACAGAGCTAATTACTAAAAAAAAAAAAACGAATAGGAGATCTTGCTCCTAAGCTTACGCGGAAAACATTCCTAAACTACCCTTTCCCCCCTTCATAAAAGATGACAGCCCCGTGTTCCGCGGGGCGCAGGGCCCGGCCGGACCGCGGGCGGGAGCGGCCTCCCCCGGGGCCATCCCCTGCGTGGCGCTGCCGCCCGGGCTCTCCCGCGGGCGGCCCCGAGCTCTGGCCCCGTTCGGAGCATCCCCGGGGCCTGGCCGGGGGATCATCGCCTTCCGTGCCCCGGGTCCCCCGGCAATTCCTGGGTAGGAGGGGGCATCGCTCCTGAAAGGCAGTTTGCCGGTAAAAAGCCGCTGGAGTCTATAGCCCAAACGTGAGCTGCCATTACAGAGTTACTAATAAATCCCTATTAAGCATGCATTTATGCAGTGATTATGTGAACTTTGGCCTTTGAAGAGCCCCAGCAATTAAAGGCGACGTCTATCGCGTTTTGCCTAGATTTCTACTCTTTTCCCATACAGGATGGAGAGGGGAGCACGGCTCCACCAGCGCCTCCAGCTGCCGGGTGCCTCTCCAGCCGTCCCTTTCCACCCACCATCACTGCTGAGGAGAAAGCCCCGAGCACCCCTCCCTTTGCCTCCGGACCCCGGCTTGAAAATGCCCGGTCCTTTGCGGGATGTTTTCTTTTCCCGCACTCCGGTACCTCTCGCCGGGGATACCCGCCTGAGTGTCAGATGCGGCGCGGGGGAGATGCCGAGTTTTTGCTGTCTCCACAAAACAGCGGAAAGCGGTTAAAATTTAGTAAAAATGTGCTGGGCAAAAATGAGAGGAAAGTTGCTGCTGTCGGGGAGACAGCGAGAGAGAGAGAGAAGGAGAGGGATGACTCTGTAATTGGTGCCTTTATCAAGGCTGTGAGATTAACTACTGGGATTTATTCTAAAGTGACCCATCACGGAATTCATTTCTGCTTGAACTTTCGGTGAACCTGAGATTAAAGAGGGGAGAGCAGCTAAGCAGTTTGTTGTTAGCTGCCTTTTCAACAGCCCTTTCAGACTGAGTAAATATTGATCGGTTTCAATCTGATTGCCCCAGAGGAAAACACCAAAGCATCTCAATAGCCTCCAAAAGTAAACTTTAAAGGTGAACAGCAGAAATGGCCTTAAGTATGATAGGAAGATACTAAACTCCGTTTGACATTTGAATGCTATTTGTGTTGACGGGTTTTGATGAGACGGGTTGGTTTTTTTTTCCCCTCATTCTTCCCCCTGAGACGCTAGAGAGAATTTTTTTTTTTTTTTTAAAAGGTGTAAAAAAAAAAAATCCTTGCAAGCTGCAGGGTAAATTAGTGTCTTAATTGAACGCACTCTGTGGCGGGGTTTTAGCGATATTTCTGTGGTAGAAACTATAAGCTAGAGATTTTCATTTCTCTTCCCCGCACCCCTGACCCCAAAGGCTGATGGTATCGAAACAGTATTAACGCTAGTAAAATGAGACAGGGTCGGGAGGTTTGGAGCGTCTTTGCTTGAAATACGTTATGATTGAGGGGGGAAAAATATATATATACGTATATACATATACATATGGATGTGTGTGTATATATATGTGTGTATATATATATATGTATGTGTGTATATATATATAAGTGAGGTTTGGGCTTGGAAGGAGATGGGATTCTTTGCCCGCGAATCGCTCATCGACGCACTGACAAGAGTCTCGTCTCTCGTATTTAGGCTGTAATTTATGCCCGCTCTTTCTAACACATTAAGTCAACACCGGTGGAATCGAGTTGTAGATCCGGATTTCAGCAATGTTTAGATCCAGATTTCGATATTGAAATGCTCTCATTGGCATGTAAATGCCACTTTAACACATCCAAGACTCTGGAAGAAGGCCATCTGTTTTGCTTTGTGGCTTTACACTAATAAACAAAAGGTAAAGTATATGGCAGGCGGGGAAATGAAAGAAATAGAGGCATCGGCGGGAGCCTTTGGAGACAGCCCTGCTCCCTTGCAGATAGCTCGGCTCTTGATATGGCCGCCGCGCCTTGCAAATCAGGGTTTGTGTCTTTCGACACTGAAGTGAAGAAAATTTCGTTGACTCTCTGCCGATCCCGCAAAGCAAAGCCTGCGTGGGCAGCCCAGCCCCAGGAGAAGCCCGGTAGCACTTCCCTCAGCTGGGCCGGCTGAAGGAGATGTTAGGCGTGTTTGCGTTGTAATTCAAGTGGCATTAGTGGCTTGAGACACCCCCTGTCCAGCTGAGCATGCCTCTGCTCTGGCCTGCCACCCAGGTTCTCCCCACAGAGGCTCCTCTCCCTTCCCGACCTGCTGTTCACTTGACATTTTTTTGGAATACTTATTATATTTACCTGCGAGAGCTTGCTCTTGTGCACGGGGGAAAAAATAAGTAAATTAATAAAAAGAGGGGGAGGAACGGGAGAACGGGCTGGGATTAACGCCAAAAACACAGTGGGACAAAATCTTCCACTTTGGCACCCCATCAAGCGCTGGGGATAGCAGCCTGGGATGGGAGCGAGAAGACGGACAAGCTTAGTGCCCAGGCTAACTAAATGTTGTGCCCTTGGAGAGGGGCCTGCAGTGTGAGGAAAGACTGGCTGAAGAGAGCTTCTGCTTTTGAAGGGTGCTCTGTTTATTTAAGTGTCAGCATCCATCCCGAGGTGAAAAGGTTAGCACTTGACCCAGGAAGTTCTCCTGTTTGTGCTTCAGAAATAGATTGGGATCATAAATTCCTCCCAGTTACAGAGAATGGAGAGAAGGGCCTTATATTTTCTAAAAATAATATTATTTTAGCATAGGAGAGGAAGAAGTTTTGTGTAAGAACTCAGAGTGGGCAGCCAGAGCTCTGATCCTGACAAAACAACACAGGAGGAGTAAGGTTGTGAGACTCTCACTCCCTTTCCCCCTTGGAAAAACCCCAGTAGAAGAAAGTAAGGGAAACAAAACTGCTGAGCCCAGCCTGTGACTCAGCGCTGACGTCATGCAGAGGTAGGCAGAGGCAGAGGGCTACCTGAAAGTGGAATATATTTATTACAGACATTATAAGGACCCGTAAATCCTGCCCTGGACTCCACCACTAGTGGAATCACAGTGCCTTTCATGATTGTACAGAAAAATCAGGAGGACATTTTGCTCACACACGACAACTGATAGAACTCAGTGTACCCGCAGTACAGCAAAGCACGGTGCGTCATGCAAAGGTCTGGACACCAACCACAGAAATTATACATTCATTTGGCCATTTGTCACATTCACGAGTAGTTTGAAAAGACATCGAGTCTAAAGGAAGGTTAATATGAAAATAGGAAGAGGCAAGGTCTTTTGGATGGTTGCACCCTTTAGCTGAGCATAATCCAACACAGCTTTCGGGGCAGGGGGAAAAGGAGAGGGAGCAAGCACACCGGGTAAGGTTTAAAAAACCTAGTGCAATTGAAGCCTTGTTTGTCACATTTAAAGAAATAGCGCTACTTTTTTTGAGGTATCTGCTTGAGCTTAAGACATTTACTTGATACGGTCATCTGCTTTACCAATATAAAAATGGATCCAGTTTGGCGAATGCACTCACCCTGCTTAACCTGATAATCGAAACATCATTCTAGAAAAATCTGTAAAAAGATAAATCTCTCGGACAAAGTATTTACAAGCAACAAACTCATTGACACGAACAAAGAATACATTAAATTAAGGGGATGAAAGTCCTATAAGTCGTGTAAACACTTGCAATAGTGCATCTCTTTGTGAGGTTATGTACCCTAAATAACCTGTCTTTCACTCAGGGAAGCTCGATAGAACGTCCTTACAGTGGAGGAGGGAGACGCGTGTGCCAACACAGCTCCTCCAGCAGAAAAGGAAGAGGGGGCCCGGGAAGAAAATCTCCTGGCACCAAGGCGCCGGGACCCGGCGGAGCCGGAACCCCCGGGGCCGGGCGGCGGCGGGGGCGGTGGAGGTAGCAGGGGAGGGAGCGGCAGCTCGCCGGGACCTCTCGGCGATACCGACCGACCGAGGGACCGACACAGCGGCGGTGACGGACGCGTGCCGCGCTGGCGGGGGCGTCTCGCCGGGCGGCCGTCGGGGCGCGGCCGGTCTCAGTTGGAGGCAGCGAGAGTGTCCGAGGCGGAGGAGGCGGGCGAGGCGCTGCAGGGCGAGGAGCAGGACTTCTCCGATGACTCCTCCGCCTTCTCCTCGCAGCCCGTGGGGGTGGGGGGGGAGATGGGCAGCAGCCCCTCTTTCTCCCGTTTCTTTTGCTTCATCCGCCGGTTCTGGAACCAGATCTTCACCTGCGTCTCGTTGAGCTGGAGGGAGGCCGCGATCTCCACCCGCCTGGCCCTGGTCAGGTATTTGTTGAAATGAAACTCCTTCTCCAGCTCGGTGAGCTGCTTGGTGGTGAAGTTAGTTCTGACGGTATTGGGCTGCCCCACGAAGCCGTACTCGCCAGCCTTGCCTGCGAGGGGACATGCAGCGGTAAGTGAGCGCAAATGATTTATAGGCGATGTAATCAATATGTCCACACCGGCTAAGCGATAGGGAGCAAGAACTTCTTGGGATAAGAGGGAAACCCCGGCAGGGTGAGTGATGGAGTGCGAGGTGCTAAACCGGGGTCAGCCTCTAGTGTCAGAGGAAACTTGATAAGTGGTTTATGAATTACGAGAAATATGACCACGGAGAGGAGGAGAAGGGGGAGTCAGGAATAAGTGAGGAATAAGCGGCGCTGGCTTTCAGCTCCGCGGGCAGAGAGCCGGGACTGCTCCCAGAGGTGCGGGCCGCCCTACCTGCTCAGCGCCCCGCGGGACACCGCGCCTCTTTCCCCGCACCCGCGGCGGAGAGAGAGAGGAGCGGCCCCCACCCCGGCCCTCCCGCCGGCCACTGACCTGTTTTGGGTGGGTTTCTTTTCACTTTCATCCAGTCGAAGGTTTGCGCCGGCGGCGAGGTCTCGGTGGAGGGGGAACGGGAGTTTTCCCGGTGGCCAGCGTGGAGGGGAGACAGGGCATGGTTGTAGGTGCCCAGGGGCAGGCTCTGCTGCTCCTGCCCGTAAGGGGGAGGCACGTACTGAGCGGGGGCTCCCGCGTAGCCCTGGTGCGGGAGCGGGTGCTGCGCAGCGGCGGAGGAGGAGATGCTCCCCGAGTACACGGCGGGGGCGCAGGGAGGGAAGCCGCCGCCCAGCTCCGCGTCCTGCCCCAGGGGGTAAGGGCCGTACGCCGGTCCGAAGCCCTGCGCGCTGTAGGTCGGGCCGCAGCCGGGGTGCGCGTAGGACACCCCCAACCCGCCGTGATGCTGGTAGGTGGCGGGCTGGGCCGGGGTGTGGTGGTGGTGGCGGTGGGGGCTGATAGGCACCCCGCGGCCCGCCAGGAAGCGGTCCTCTCCGCTGCAGCTGCCGGCGCTGACGGCGCAGGGCTGGAAAGTTGTAATCCCGTGGTCGGGGTGGTAGGCGCGGGCGGCGCAGCCCCCCGCCTCGCCGCCAAGGACGGGGTACTCGAGGAAGGAGCTCATCCTCGCCGCGTCCCTCTGTCACGCCGCCACCGGGTCTTCAGCGTCCGGCGGGGCCGCGCCAACTTTCCCACTTCCTCCATGGGGCCGGCAGGAAAATGACACGAAGGCGCCGGCAGCGGGCAGGCACGTGGGGGGCGGCAGCCAATGGCTGCGGCGCCCGCGGGGCTTCCCCGGCTCCTGTCGCTGATACAGCGCCGCGTCGGGAGCATTTAAACGCCGAGCGCTCCGACGGCGCGGCACCGCGGGGCAGGGAGGCGGTGGCAGTGGCGTCCGGGGGGTGGGGGGGCGGTCCGGGCCGGGCTGGGCTGTACACACACACACACACACACACACACACACACACACACACACACACACGCCCGCCCGCCCGCCCGCCGCCGCAGCCCCTTGGGTCTCGTCCGCCAGCTGAGAGAGGAAGGCAGGAGAGACCCGGAGGCTGCGCCCGGCCCGCGGAGCCCACCGCCGTCCCCTCCAGGGTGAGTGCTGCTGCCAGGGTGCCCCAGCATCACCCCTGCTGTCGGCGCTGTCAGGCTTGCACGGGCCACCTCTGCCGCCCACCAAACCCCGGCCGGGGCAGCAGCGGGGGGGGTGGGGGGGAGGTGGAGTGGGGACGCGACTGGATCCACAGCACGGGGCGAGGGATGGGGTGGAGAGAGGCAGGGACAGTGCTGAGAGCATCAACCCTTGGAACGGGAACGAGAATGGGACCGTGGATGCGGCTGGGGACTTCTGTGGGGATGGGAATGGAGATAGGGACAGGAATGAAGGTAAGGGTAAGGTGGAGAATAGGCATGGGACTGAGGATATGGATGTGGACGGGATGCGGGTAGAGATGGAGACGGTAACAGTGCCAGTGCCGAGGGATCTCGCTGGTCCTGCCTCGCCGCAGTGCCAGCGCGACGCCGCGCCAAGAGTTAAAGGGGCTTGTCCAGCCGCATCACCAGGCGGCCGCGGACATTAGCATGGAAATGAGGCGCTTTTGGGACTGACGGCCATTGTGCTCTCCCAGGCTCACCGGCCACCCTCTGGCCCTCATCCCTGCTCCCCCCGCACCTCCGCCGGGCTCACCCTCGCCAGCCCAGGGTTGGGGTAGGGAAGGAGGAGCCGGGGGCAGGAGGACGAATGATTGGACGGGGGCCCGGGGGCTCCGCAGCCCATCTGCTGTGGTCCCGCGGCGCCGCTGCCGCCCGCCCGCCCTGGGACAGGATGGGGGCACGGCTGTCCGGGGTGCCGCGGGTCGCAGCCCGAGGAGGCGACCCGGGACAGGGGCAGAGGAGCAGCAGGACTCGCAGGGCCCGCCGCCCCGGCCCCTTTGTCCCTGCGCTCCGCCACCCGGGTCGGCGGTGGGGAGGGGTGGCAGATGGCCAGTGGCAGAGGCGGCCCCAGGACCCTTGGGAACCGCGCTGAGCATCGACTCCAACACACCCCTCCCCAACCCCGTGGGGAGCTGGGTCAAAAAAGTGGGTCCGTGGCCAGAGAAGGAGGGATGGCGGTGAGATGTGGGTTACGACCTCATATTCGGTTTACGTATGCGGAAAAGGAAAGGGGAGGTAAAGGCCGGGCATCCGTCTGTCCCAGCGCGCCCAGCCGTCTGCAGGCAGAAAGGACGGCACCAAAAGTCTTCGAAAGAAGTTCTGCAAAACGTCAGCCTCCGAGAAAGATGAATAGAAAGTCATGTCCCCTGACACCAGCCCCAGGAGGGGCTGCCCCTTCTATTTCTGCAGGTGCCGACTCTTATGTCCCTGTGTTCTCACGCTCGGTTCTCGCTTGTTTTGAAATCCAAAAGGCTCTTCTACCCCGCCACCACTCCCTGCTCACGAATACACACACACTCCCCCACATACACACCCTCAAGCTCCTCCCTCCCACATGAACTACAACACTCTTTCCTAGGTGCAAAGCTCTCCTATTGCTATTAGGTCAGCCCTTATCCCATGGCATCTGCACGGCCTCTCTACTGTCAGCCAAAACCGAAGGGCGCCTCTCTCCCCCACGCTCCTATCCCGGTGCCCTCAGTATGTCCATTTGTTCTGATTTACTGCAGAGGCAGGGATGGTTAAGGGCCCTCTGGAAAGGTTCCGTTTCTTAAACTGCAGGGGGGCGGAGTGGAGGACAAGAGCAACAACACCCCAGAGGCATTTATGGTATTATACTGCGCCAATTTTGGCTATGGTTACAGCTGTAAACACATTTATTTCATTCTTGTAAACCAGATAAGTACTGCATAAAGCAGAGAGAAAAGACAGGCGATTAGGACTCTTTACTAATAAAAGGGCTGACATCTTCTCAGTGCTTTTTCAGTCAGCCAAGAAAAAAAAATTAATACAAGTAGATCACTTTTACCCGTAAATTCCGATGAATCACTTTTCTTATAGTCTCCAGCATTCTGAAATCCTTTTTTCTCTGCCTTTTTGGTGCCATTGTCTCTTGTTGCATTGTCTCTCTGGCGGGGCTTTCGGGTTTTGCTGCCGGTACTAAGCATCGGGGCAACATCATGAGAAGGGTCGGAGCAGAGGGGGAACACACACCAAACCCTCCCTCCCCCGCGGCCAGGCGAGGGGGAGCTACTGCCGCTTCCCCCCGCCCTCAGGCCATCTCGAGCCCTCCGCGCCCCTCCGCGGCTTCGCTCCGCGTTTCCTGCCACGGGACTGAGACTGAGGAGGCGATCCCAGCTCTTTGGCTTTTCCGTGGGAGTGTGCCCCCGCTGTGGCCCCAGGGTTCAGTCGGAGCCTCGGAGGCGGCTCCTACTTGCTGAATTCCCCCATTTATTTAAATGGAGTTTACGAGAAGTTTAAACCTTGTAACACATTTCCTTTTTCTTTTTCTTTTTCTTTTTTTTTTCTTTTTGTTTGATGTTTCTGGTTTTTGATTGGGGTTTTGGGGGGGTTGTTTTATTGTTTGGGGTTGCTTTTAGTTCGTTTTGCTTTGGTTTTCTTTAAGCGTTGTCAGCATCCGGAAATCTGGGCACAAAAGAAACCCCAGCCCTTACATGCACGTTGCGGTCCAATTTAACTCAGTGGCAGAGGAGTGAAAATGCCGGTGAGGCTGCTCGCTTTCCGCAGGGACATGGCTGGAGCAGAGGGAAGGAGAACCAAGGCCGAGGTTTCACCGCGCCCACAGCTCAGCCAAGCTGTTGTTTTAAAAGAGCAATAAAAGTGAATTATGACTAAACGCCTTCTCACTTAATGGTTTTAGACGGGGATCCCCAGCCCCGGCAAATACGTAAGAGGATTTTTATTTGTGCATGTGTTCCTGCAATTGATCTCTTTGATGACATTCTCATTCATAGAAAGAGTTTGATTTATGACTTTCGGAAGAATTGCGTTCAGCCCTTCCAGCTATAACCCACGCATCCCAGCTCCACAACGTGTTACAGGGCTGGGAGACAACACTCCTCGCATGGACGGACAGCAGAGCCCCGCTCACAAACCTCCACCCAAGCCCCACTCGCCTGTGTAATGTAGCCACACACACTCACTCGCCCTCACTCGCACGCACACGCACGCAAGGAGCCGCGAACGTACCCGCCCGGGATCCCCTGGCCCCGGAGCGGCAGAGCCCCGCTGGCATCTGTTGCTCGCTTTTAGCCCGAAGGACGGGGCTCACCCTCTGCTTCGGGGTTCGGCAACGCCGGGTGGCAGGCAATTTGGTGGAGACTTCTGAAAGCCCGTCTTTGCTGCCTCCAGCAGAAGAGTGGGGGGCCCGAGGATAATGTAACTTTAAAGTCAGTTTCCCCTTTTCGTTATCAGTCTCTCGTCTCGCAAGAAGGTTTACACAGGAAAATATCTTCGGGTCTGCCCCCGCACCTCCCCCGAAAAGTATGGAGTGGAGAGGCTGGTTCCTCCCTAAATACTTTTTCTTCCCCCTGCGTTTCTCCAACCCTTTTGATTTCACAGGCACTAACTTCTCCATTTCCTCTCCTCCTAGGGCTGATTTCTTGGATTGCTCAGCACGTGAGAGGTAATCAACCACATTCTTTGTGAGCTCTGATATTTTTTAAGACACGTTTTCTGAAAAATCTTGCTGGGTGCTAAGCACTACTTTTTAGAAAAACAGGATTATTAAAAAAAAAAAAAAAGGAACAAAAAACCAGCAAAACAACGCCTTTCCTTTCGTTCATGTAACAGGGTGGTTTCTGCAGTAGACGCTTATCCTACTGAGTCTCTCTTACGTTCTGCCTGTAACAGAGAAAGTCCTCGTTCATGTTTTTGTTACAGCTCACCACTTCCAAGCTTTGTATCCTCACGGAGATAAGATGCCACAATTATATATTAAAAGGAACAAATCTCCATCAAACCCGTGAACGATTTTAATTTCTTTAGTCTGTTTTTCCTTCCCTTGTGAGTACCCTTACAATAAAGAAAATGAACGAGTTTTCCTCTCTAATGAATGTCCTAAATTGCCAAAAGGGCAATTGCTTGTTGTTGGAACACTGAATTTTGTTTATTAGCAAATTAATAGTGGAATAGATGGGGAGGGATGCCCGTCATGTTATCCATCTTGAAAGCAGAGAGAAAGAGAGGAGAAAGAGAAAGAAAAAAGAGAAAGCTCCTTGTAGCAAACAAGAATTTATTCTACCAAAAATACTTATGACAACGCATCCTAATGTAATACAAAAATAAAAAGAAAGTGAAGATACATTCCTATACGATCACTTTCTTACAGACCTCATATATTGCTTTCATAGAAGGACCTAGAATGTGGCTAGGTTAAAACTGAACACAACTAAAACTTCAAAAGAAACGGCAAAATGGCATATCAAAGGGAAGTAACAAACAGAAAATACTGAAGAGGGAAAGGGAGGGGGGAAATAAAATTAATTCACTGGGGAAAAAATGAAAAAGAAAAAGGAGGAGAAAGCAGGACCCTTGGAGAGGATGTCTTTAATTTCTTAGTAATTCAGATGCTGCAAGTCAATTGTGGTGAGTGTGTCTGTAAAAAAGTCAAAACTGTCAGCAGAGATATCTACAGGACTGTCCAGAGATCCTGGCAAACTGGGGGAAACTGCATCTGAAAGCTGTAGGCAGGAATCTGTGGAGAAAACGTTAAAGTCCTGTAAAGAAGGGACATCTAGGGCCTCAGGACTGTCATTGTTCAGGCCAGCTGCACAGTTCTGGGCCATTGTTGAGAGGCAGTTTTGAACAGTGGGTGACTGATGTTGAAAATGTTTCAGATTTTTCTCATTGCTCGTTAAAGGCGAAACGGGGAAAGTTTGGGATTCGCCATTGTGCGCATTCTGCGCCTGCTGCTGGGAGAGGGCATTCTGCTGGAAAGCGTAGCCTTCCCGCTCCAGGAGAGCGCCGGAGACGTTGCTGAGGGCTTGCTCGAAGAGGGATTTCTCCTCCTCCTCCTCTTCCTCCTCCTCCACCGCTTTTTCGGGGTCCTCGAGGTTCTTAAATTTCCCCTCGCTGTTTTGATTCTCCTTGCACTGGGTCTGTCTCTTGTGCTTCATCCTCCTGTTCTGGAACCAGACTTTGACTTGTCTCTCAGTCAGATCCAGCAAGGCTGCAATCTCAACCCTCCTTGGTCTACAGAGATACTTGTTGAAATGAAATTCTTTCTCTAGCTCCAAAAGCTGGGTGTTGGTGTAAGCCGTCCTCAGGCGCCTAGATCCACCGCTACCGCTATCGGGGATTTCAAGGGGGTCTGTTAAAAAAGAAAGAAAAAAAAAAAAAAAGAAAAACACCACCACCACACGCACCCCAAAGCATCACAGCCAGAACAGTGAAAGCAAAGACACACGGACACACACACAAAACAGATAAATGCACGGATTGAATTTCAGCACCCCAGCACATCGTATCCCGGGGGGGTGGAGGGAGTGCTCTCTCTGCATGTATATGTCTATATCTATATGTCCATATACCATAAAATAGCAACTGCAACAAAATGGCCGCCTTTGGATGCAGTAAACCCATTGTGTTGCACTGCTGAGCGCCCGGTGCTGCGTGCCCCTCGGCCACCTCCGCCAAATCGCTGCCTCCAGCTCCCCAACCTCCCCACACCAGAGCAAACTTTATATTAGCCATACCGCAATTTATAATTAATGCATCAGCTGCTTAGCTGAGCGGGAGCAATCTATCACTCTTCATTACTGTCAAATATCCTAACTCTAGGACGGCGAGACAAGAGAGGTCAGCTCCAACTCAAATAAATCATCCCGCATTAGGCAAGTTTGGGGAAAGTTTGGGTTTCCATCGAGCCCCGCCAGCTCCGTCCTTCCCGCCCGCCCGCCCTCCGCCTCGTCCCCCCGCGAAGCCGGGGGGATGCGGGGAGCCAAAATAGCGGCCCGGCGGGGCCGGCGGCACGTCTTTGGACTGACCTTTGTGGCTGAGGCAGGCAGGTCCAGCGGCTGAGGCGGAGGCCGAGGCGGGCGGCAGCGCGGATCGCTTGGACGCCTTTTTCTCTTTCATCCAGGGGTACTCCGGGGGCGGCGGGGCGCCGGCGGGGCCCGGGCTGCTGCTGCGGCCGCGGGGGCTCGCCTTGGGGCGACCGCCGCCGCTGTGGCGAGGGTGGCTGCCGGGGTTCAGGCTGGGGATGGTCTGCTCGAAAGGAGGAGGAATCAGTGTCGAGTGTGAAAGCGTCGAGTTCTTGATTGATGAACTTTGAAATGTATCACCGACAGGGGGAAAAGATGTCAGGCACTCAGCAAGCGATGGCTGGCTATTGATAAAACCGATCTCTCGCTCAAATGCGAAATTCATGGCCTTCAACTGGCAGCCCCCGCGGAGAAAAAGTTCCCTCGGATTCAGGGGGCTCGGGGGGAGGGGAAGGCCCAGGAAAAAGGAGAGAGAGGAGAAAAAAATATAGCATAGAAGATCGCTGGTGGGGTGTTTTTTTTCTAATTCACTGATTACAGCCGTATGGGGACCGTGCTACTATTAAACTATTGAATTCATGGAGACAAGGTTGAAATTGGACCGAATTGGCTGTCACATGATTGCCTCTGCCCAATGACAATTTGGGCTTTAATCAAAAGAAGCCACTGTCTGTTTGATTGATCCAAAAAAGTCGGGAAGGAACGCCTCATTGGGGGCCAGAAAGGCTTTATTTACACTTTTTTTAAAAGGGGAAATGATATCTCGAGTATCTATCCCCTTGGCGTCCTAATCTGAAATGATCGGGGGTGGGGAGGAGGGTGCGTGTGCGTGGATATGTTTGTGTGAGAGGCTGCGAATGTGTGTGTGTGTGTGTGTGTGTGTGGCTGCTTGTCCTGCAGCCTGCTGCCTTCCTCGCATCCACCCGCACACTCTTCTCTCATTGTTTGGGACTGTCAGGAAAACGCTTTGCACCTCACAAATCATTTAAGCACCTCAATCTGACGCCTTGAGTCATTAACAAAGTAATCCATTAATCTTCAAAGTTTTGACACCGTCAGGCCCCCGCATAAGAAGTTGCACCCAGGCAGGAGTCTGAAGCACTGGGTCTTGATTTTTTCTTAGGAATAGCACTTCCTCCAAAACTAGTTTCTCCTTCCCGACTCAGCCTCAATGAGCTCCTTTGTATTTTTTGTTTGTTTATTTGTTTGGCTTTGTGTTCTTGTTCGATTTTTTTCTTTCTTTTTTTCCTTTTTTCCTCTTTTCCTTTTTTTTTTTTTCTTTTCTTTTTTTTGGTGGCTATCGGGTGTACAGTACGGAGAACAATTGGTCGCCGGTGCTGAGCCATTGTTTATCAGGATCTTCCTCAGCAACCTTGCTTCGAGGGGAAGAGTCACATAGGCAGCAGCCCTGGCGCTTCATGACTTCCCTCTCCAGTTGGCTTCCCGGGATTGGACCGTAAAACATAACCCTAGGAGAACATCTCTGGGCGAGCCAAATCGCGAGGCTGCAAACGCGTCTGGCTGTTGGCTCTTAAAAAAAAAGTATATATCCCGTGCCTTAGCTTGCAAACGATATTCCCGTCTGCTGGCATAATTTGCTTAGTAACCGTAGTAGGCTGGGTCTGGTGAGTATTTTCGATTACCAGGAAATATATGGGCTGGTAGCGGTTTTGTTTTCTAGGGGCCAGACAGAGCGAAAATGCTGCGAGGTTATGACTTGAGAGACGGCACTCGCCTCCGATGCTTGGCTCTTGCCGCCGCTGCCTCCGGTCACCCCCGCCAGGTCGAGGCAAGTCCCGAATTTGGATGCTTTTGGCATAATTTTCCAACCATACTGAGGCGACAGGGAGAGCGATGACAATGATGGCCACAATCACCAACCCGATGAATCCTATGGTCACAGCCGCCCTAGACAGCCCGGTTGGGGCTTGCTTGCCCGCGGAGACCGGGGTGCACGGCGGGGTGGGGTGCTCCGGGGGCCGGGGGGAAGGCGCTTCCCAGCCGCTCTCTGCGTCCTCCAGGAGCCAGGAACCATCGCCAGCGCGATGAGGTGCCGTCTCGCTTTAGTTTCGGAGTTGCCAGAGAGGGGTCGGCAACCGTCTTCGTAATTATATTAAAAAAAAAAAAAAAGACGGGGAAAAAAAATAGAAAACAAGACCCCAAGGGCTCAGTGGATCAGTCTTCGTCCAGTCTGCAGGAAGTGCATTTTAAAAATCGGTTTTAAGTTAATGCACCCACAAGATGTAGCATATCTGCGAAGGCATTGGAGAGAGGGGGAGGGGAGGGGCCGGGAGGCTTTAAATGGGCTTTTTGGTGGTTGCTTGTTTAAATAAAATATAGAACGAGACTTGTCATTTAATCCCTCGAAAGGGATGCCTTACAAATATCGATGCTGTTGGAAAATGCAAGGGGTTTAATTTTCTTGCTTTTAGTCCAAACAAAGCTCTGGTGGTGTCTGCCCGCGATCAATCTTGGCCGCCAAAAGGTTTGACAGCTACTGGCCCTTAAGAACACATTTAAAGCTTCTTGCTCTTTCCAAGATCAAATGTGGCCGTGAAAAGAGGCAGAGCAAGAAACGCAAGTAAACAAGGAAAAAAGCTGCTTTTAAAATATTCTGGCAGAGGACTGGGCTGCTTGTGGGAAAAGTCCGGTTTTATTTTGCTTCTTGGTGCCTACGTTGGGGTCGGGCTTTTCTTTTTCTTTTCTCTGATTTCTTTTTTTCCCCTCTGGAAAATATTGGGATTAACAGCAGGATGACAAATAATAAAGAGAGAGGTTTGGATTTTAACCAGGCTTTGTGAGTAAAACCTGTGTGGGTGTCTCTATTCTGCACATTTGTTTCTTGTGGTCAGTCTAATACAAAAACCACCTGGAACAAAACCTTTGCAGAGAGGACGCGAAATTCTTGGGAAAATCAATTACTGCTGCCTCCAGGGGGATCTTTTAATCGGACGAATCTTAAATGCAAAATTACAAATTCTTATTTGCAAACTACAGGCTCTGAAGAGAGGATTGAGTACGGCTTATGGAAAGAAGGGGAAAAAATCCCCTGTATTTTTCTTTCTTCGGGGTGGGAGGGGAGTAAAACGCCAACTTCCTTCCATTTGAACATTTTTCTAAATGTAATTCGTGGTGCTAAAGGAACCACACAGTAAGTATCGTGACTATACCGTTACCTTTTGTTGTATCTAACCTAACTGATCCGAGGTGGGGGGGCGGCTTGAATTTTGTACGGGCGCTCCTTTGAAACGAGCATTGTCTTGCAATGTTGCAAAAATGGTTCCTTCGCCTACAAAAGTAATAATCAGTCGTCGGTCTGTATTGGGTAACAATCAGGTTTCAGTGAAAAATATTAGCCTACATAGCCTTTCCTTCCACGGTTACATGTCTATATGTACAATAAACAGCACGGCATAAATCTATTTGCTATCCTTTTCTTTGACTGGGCATGCTTTATCTATTTATGCAGAAAAGCTCTGTATAGATTCACGGGTGCATGACAACGTTTCAGCATCAGGCAAGGATGGTTCTGGGAACAAGGTAAAGCCCAAAGATTAATAATATTTCAGCATGAGACCAAAATGGCGACAATTTTTTTTCTGTGCTCTAAAAGATACAGATGGTGAACAGCGTGCGTTATTATCTACACAGCATAGGAATATGTCTTTATAAACGTGCAGGGGTATATTTTACCTAGTCTATTAAGGTCCGTTTTGATTTATCTTTCAAGTTTCAATCTAAAAATTACGGACATTTTGCCTGAAAGGAAGAAAAACCGGATTTTAGCACAAGCTTGTGGGTTTCTACGTTCTACCTCGAGCCAATTCGGACCGGAGACCCCTACGGGTGCCCGTTTGGGGCCGGGACCGTCGCCCTTCTACAGTACCGTGTCCCCCCCTCCGACACAAGCACCCGCACACACATCCACACCACCCCCGCGGGAAGAAACGGAGCACAAGGCTCCCCTCCCCCACACCTTCAGGCTGCCGTGGGAGGAAAGGCGGCTCAGCAAGAATGAAACAAGGCCCAGTAAAATATAAAAAAATATTAATTCGGGGGGAAAACATAGGGAAAGGAAAAGGTAAAATCCACTTCTTAAAGGAAAAGGGGGAAACGGCGCGGGTAGCGGGTGGAAGGAGCAGCGGTGCGCGCATCCACCCCCTCACCAGCGCATTCGCGGTTCGGCCCGACCCTGCTCTACCACCCTGCTCCGCAGTGCTGAGGGGCTCCGCAGCCGCCGCCGCCCGGCTCAGGGCGCCAGCCCAGCGCCCGGGAGGCCCCTCCGCGCCCGCACCCACGCGGGGCTTTATCCTGCGCTCCGGTGCCGTGTGCTTCACACACGCTGGGACACCCACACCCCCGGCTGTCCTCCCGGCGCTGCTCCGCGGGGAGGGGGCGATCCGCGCCCGCCGGGCACCGCGCAGCGGGTGCGGGAGGAGGCGGCCGCCGCGGGCCCTGAAACCTCCCCTGCTGGAAGAAAGGAAAAAAAAAAAACAGAGCGAGAGAGAGAGAGGAAAAGAAAAATCTCTCTCCCTGCCTATGAAATGCTGAAAAGGCATCGCGGGGCCCTTCGGGTGGGCGAGCAGATCCTAGTGTAAGTTTATAGACGGGTTTCCTAGCTCCCCACGTCATGAAGGGCTCTTCATTCCCCTCCGCTGCGAAGAACATGCTCTTAACTCTTTATTATTCAGAATAAAAACTTTATTTTTTTTTTCCAGAACGTGAGCAGCAAGGAATGTATAACTTTCAAAACAAATCTAGCCTTTTCAGCTTCACACACTTTTTGCCTAGCTGGATGTCACAAGCATAAAGTATTCAAACCGTGATCTTTTTTCCCAGATTTTATTGCATCGTCATCATCATTATTATCACTATTTTTAATAAAAGGAGTTAATAGTTTCCTTTCAAATGATATTTCTAACGCGTGCCGATATGCCATCTAATATATGGCCTCCTGAATATTCAGGGTACAGATTTTTTAATATATATATAAATATGAACAAATGGGGATAAATAAAATTTTAAACACTTAGATTATTCAATGTTTGCAAAACAAAAAATATAAATAAATCTGAATGTTCACCAGCATACACACATTGAAAGACTTACACGTATCAATAATTGTCCAGGGAGTCCCTGTCCAAGCGCTTTTGATGTCTTTCTTGCTATTTAAAAGAAGTGCAATAAAAAAAATTGCTTCCCCGTGGGATCAATCATGTACGAACAAATTCACATTTAAGAATTCCTTTTATAGAAAATTTGTTCATATACCCTGTTTTGATAAAAGTGTAGAAGGTAAAGTATAAAGCCTCTGCATACTCCCAAAGTGAGACACAAGGCTACAGTTCAAGAAGATAAATATCCACTAGTGAAACTATAGAGCAATTCAAGCAACAAATATTGCTACGTCACATAAACTAGAAAACGCTTTTACGAAAGGAAACAAAACAAACCAAAACGAACAAAAGAAACGAGAAGGGAAGGGGAGGGCACATGTTGGGGAGAGGAGAGAGAAGGGAAGGGATGAGTACTTTCCAAAACTTGGGGGCTTGGTGTGTTCCTCTTAGTGACTCCTGTCTCTTACAGATGAGTGAGTTTGGGCGCTTCCTGAATTCTTCCCTGAGAAGGATGGTGAGCGGTAAGGTCTGTGTATGTTGGATGTGGATCACAAGGTCCATGGTGGTGATTGTTGGCCATTGGCCCAGCCCCGCTGTAGTCCATGTTGGCAGAGGGAGGATGAGGGAGATGAGTTAGACCAAAGATGGAAGGCCCAGAATTGGTCATGGTCTCCACGTAGTTGCCCCCTACATAGACGGGGCTTCCCTGTATATGTGGATTCCCATAACCGTTGCCTTGAAGAGGATGAGTATCATATTCAGGTGTCACAGCTGCTGTCCCCGTGTATCTCTTTTGAGGAGGTGGGCAGTTATTAAGAGGAGCAGTATACGATGCAGGGATGCCATAGGTGTTTTGATGAGGCTTGTTAAATGGTGGAGGCGACTGGGGCTCGTAGGGGACACTGTTTACTAAAGAATGCATAGAGTTTAGATATCCCCCAGCAGCTGGAGGGACAGGGCTTCTGCTTGGGGACTGTCCTCCTGAAGAGGTCATCATACCCTTGCCCTTCTGATCCTTTTTGTATTTCATTCTGCGGTTTTGAAACCAGATTTTGATCTGTCTTTCTGTGAGATTGAGCAAATTAGCCATTTCTACCCTCCGTGGCCTGCAAAGGTACCTATTGAAGTGGAACTCCTTTTCCAGTTCTACCAGCTGGGCACTTGTGTAAGCTGTACGGGCTCGCTTAGAGGAGGCTTGCCCTGGAGGGCTTTTATCACCAGCACAACTCTCACCTATGTAAATCACACAAAGAACACAATCAGCATGGCGAACCTACACATGGCAACACGAGAAAATGGCCAACAACACCAGCACCTGGAGAGTTTGGCTCCCAAAGGCAGGATGGATGCCCATGCGTGCAGCGAGTCCTCCCCCATGACGCGAGCTCAGTCGCGCCAAGCTACAAGACTCTAAAGACTTCCTTCACCTCGTTAATGTCACTATATGACTATACGTGCTTGCCTTAAGAATGACAGCATGCAACATGTCTTGAGTTTGGTGCAGAGAAGCAAGGAGGGTTCAGGGAAACACAGTGAGGTTTACAAACTCTGAAGGTGAGCTTGTGGCTCTGCTGACATTGTGGGATCAGGGTCTTCAAAAACTAGCTGTTCTCTGTTGCTATAAAGACCTAACACCCTCTTTTCTGAAAACCCATGTATGTATATGTATACATCAGCTACAAATACCTGAAAGTTACGTATCCACAATACAAAATTTTAACAAATAAATATAGAATTGTCAGTATAATGTTTTTTATCGTATCTAATATATAGTGTAATATAAGCAGATGGTAGTGATTGGGAAGAACAATATATATAAAGAAGAACATACAGTAGCTAGGCTTGCATATAGGCATAGAGATATGTTTAAATGTTGCTGCTTTTTACTAAAATAAATACATCATATGGAAGGCTGTAAACAGCAGTGTTACCACAACTTTAAAAAGCAGACTGGCAGAACACTTGCTAAAGTTTTGAACTCTATTTCCAAGGCACATTTAAGCGAAAAAGAAGTCAGAATAAGCCCAACTTCTGGGCATTGGAGCTAGCACTGGTGTTATCAGTTTGGGTTTCCTTGAGTAATAAAAGCATTGATATACACTTCCATCCCTCAAATAATGTTTTATGGCCTGAAGTTTATAGCACTCCAGAATCACTTTTGTTTACCAGGCTTGTAACTTTGCCAATCAGCTTATTAAAATAGGAAGAGGTTCTGGCTGCATGCAGGGCATTGATCCTGCCTGCACATGATTATGAGCTATTTTATTCCCGTTACACTTCAGCAGAGATAGGTCACTGTCTTATTAATCTAACAGCACCATGCCAACAAAGTACTCGGGACAAGCCTCTGGCTTAAGGCCTGGGCTGCTCCGCACTGACATGATTTACTGAAGGGGGGATTACCTAGGAAATATGATAGATGCTGGAGGGCACAAGTGGTTCTGCCACTAGGAAGCAAAGTCAATTCAGACCCATTCTGCAAGGCTGGGAAAGTTTTGCATGGGGTGTTTTTTACACTGAGCTCCCCTCAGTGAATAAGCTGAGTGATGGCAAGCCCGTTCCAAAAGTTTCATGGGGTCAACTCAGAGGGTAAAAAAACCCCCATCCTCCCCTCCCTAAAGTGAAGGTGGGTAAGACAGCCCTCCTCCCCACAGGATGCATAGTCAGCCCAGGAATACCCAGGGAGAGGGGGAACACATTTCATACCTGAACTGGAACTGCTGTTTTTCTGCTTTGTGTTTTGCCGAGACTCTTTCATCCACGGGAATATCTGTTTGGACACGGTGGGTGAGTTAAGAGCTGGGCTCTTGGTGGGGTTGGCCGGGGCAGGGTTGCTGCTGGCATTTTGAGATGGTGAGGTGGAGGACGGAGGTGGAGGTTGTGACTGCTGGGCTGGAGGCGGCTGCGGTGGAGCCTGTGGGTCAGCGAGGCTGGGGGGCTGGAGAGTCTGGCTGGGGAGGGTCCTCATGCAACTCTCACTGATGTCATTGGCCTTGTGGTGGGACACAGAGCTGCCGGGGGACTGGAGGGAGCACGCGGGGCGGTGGTACTCAGTTTCCACAAGTGATGAAGATGGAGGATATTGCTGCTGACTCACATTATAAGTGAAACCATTTGCTCCTTGGTAGGGGTAGGCACCATAGATTGCAGAGCTGTCGTAGTAGGTCGCTTTTTGCATTTCGTTGTTTCCCAATATTTATTTCGCAAACTGACAGGGTCTTGACACCCTTGGAGAATAACATTGGCACCCCTCTGTCACGTGGCGCTCTTCCTCCAATGGCCTCTCCGGGCAGACCTGGGGTGTGGGGAGAGCAGAGCAGGGTGAAGAAATGGTACAAATCCATCTTACTTTCAATAGCTAAGTGACATGAAAGCCATAAAAGAAAAAGTGGTCAGCAATATTTAGCAGCATGACTTGGCCTCAGGCGCAGAGCATTTCGATATAAAAGCTGCCTGGACTTACTGGCATCTACAAATATGTGCTTTGCTGCACTGGGATAGGGGCTTTCTAGGTTTGTTTTTTTTAATTATTTCTTTCTTCTTAAGGAACAGAGCAAGAGGGTTGATCATTTGTCACCAAGAGGCTGTTCTAATACTGGTTTCAGAGATAAGGGTGATCGAGGAATCAGTAATGCAAAGGGGCTGGGCTGTTACTTCAGTCCAACTCTAAGATCAAACCCTCTCCTTTAACCAGCGTTGTTTTATTTTTAGCCTTTCTCTCCTGGTTAAGGCTCTTCATACAACTTCAAAGAAATATATGAGATGGTTCCCGTCTACGTGTGGCAGGGGGCAGGAGCGGGGTAGAAAGGTTTCCTAGGAAGGGATATTTAAACACCCCGAACCCAAGTGATGGATTTTGGCTCGTCTGTGAAACGCTCGATAGGAAAATAAACAAAGCCGGCACCTTCTCCCCTCCGTGCCCGCACACCACCCCGAGCCGCCCAGGTCACGCACCCTGGCAGCAGCGGTTTCTGCCCGGGCGAGCCCCGCCCGCCGCCTGCAGCGGCTACCTCTCGGTCCCGGAACTCGGCTTGGGCCACCCCACGGAGCCCCCGAGCCTGCCTCCCACTCGTGAGTGGGTCTGGAGCCTCAACTGAACCCGGTGCCGCGCAAAGCCCCTTCAGCGGGGCCAGCAGGGGCGGTCGTCGGTTTGTTTTTTTCAGCAGTTATTTTCAAGACACTAACTTTTCGTGGAATCAGCCAGATCCTACCTGTTAAAACATGATGGATTGGGGGAAAAAAACACACCAGAAACCTGAAAAACCAGCGTTCATCTCCATGACCACGGCTTGAACTTTCCTTCCAACTTAGCGATAATAGGTTCTGTCTTGGAAACTGCTATGTAATTTGATGTATGAGGGTCACTTGGCTGGGGAGAGGGTGGACACAAACTCAGAGAATGCCTCTCCTGCCCGGGCGAATCCCTTCCCCCCCCCCCCCCCCCTTTTTTTTTTTTTTTTTGTCACCCATCCTCCTTTCTTTCTGTGATTCCCACCCCCCCCATTTAAAGTCTACTTCGTCACCTGCCTGAAAATAACCAATTAAAGAATTGCCCGTATTAATGAGAGAGGAGACCTATGCGTAACCTCCGATCCAGGAGGTGTTTCCACACACACTCACATTGTTCTCCGAAATTGAAGTGTGTTACTCACCGTCTTCCTACCCCCTCGCTGGCAAATAACCACGTCTTTTCAGATCAGAAGAGCCTCTTTTCTTTTACCACTTTCCTTGTACTTAAGCAGCTGGATATTTCCCCCCCAAAACATCTAACGAGGACAAATGCTTAGGGGCGAAAAGCCTTACACAACACATGCACCAAACGAGCTCATTCTACGCCTTTCAAGTTATACAAGTTCTTAGAAAACAGTATTCCCTTTGTTAGATCGTAACAAAATGAAGGTAACACACCTACAGCAGGGCGGTTACCCTGTTATTGCACTAATCAAGCTCTTGGGATGCTATTAAGCTAATAAGCCGATGGAGATCTGAGGCGCACAAACAATTTCCAGCTCCTCGCCTCTCCTTCCCTGTGCTATCGAGGCCTGGTGTGATTTTTCTCAATTCCTTTGAAAGAGAGACTATAGACACCACTACCAGAGGAGAAGGAGGAAACAATCAGCCAGCGGTGATTTCACAAAGGCACCCGCCTTTCATGACCGCGACACCAAATATTTCACCTTCCATCGGCTGCTGCGAAGTTTTGTAGCTCTGGCAGGACGGGCAGCGCGGAGCGAGGATTCGGGGTGGCTGCTCCCGTAGCTGCCGGCCTGCAGACAATAGGCAACTTTACTTGGAAGGCAAAATATTATTGGAGCCTCGGCCGTCTGCCAGCAAGTAAAAAAAAATCAGATCCCGAGTTCGGGTTCGCCGAGTTAATCACTTCCTACAAAGTTATAGAGAAGCGAGGGTAACCTGAGGAACGCCCGGTCATTCCAGGAGAAAGTGGGAATAGCGGGATTAAGAGCGATAACGATCACGATAGCGTCCTAACGGGAGAGGGGAGAGGAGGTGGATTTACCACCCCAGCCGGTGCCTGGGATGGGAAGAGCTCTCCTCTCCCCTTCGAAGACAAAAAGACAGGTCTTACAAACACACATGGGCCCCCAATCTTTCCAATGCCTGTTTTATCGGCTCCATCTCGTTTTGTGCAGTACACAGCTCTGCACTTTACCAACTTCTCTCCCCCCACCCAGACAGCCCAGACACAGCGGATGAAAGTTGCTTGGGGAGGCAAGTCCGCTTGGTTTCCCCCACTCACCACTTCAGCTCTCTCCCACCCTCCGCTTCCCTGCGCTTCCCCCCTTCCCAAGCACACCAGGTATTTGCCCTGTAACTCCCAACCGAGCCCCAAACTCTGACTCTAGGACGAAAAACCAGGCAGCCCCCCTGAAAGATTTCCTGAAAGATAAAGACAAAGTTGAGAGAAGGTGGGGGGTGGGGGGAAGAGAGGAGAGAGAGCTGCCTGAACACGAAGTGTAAGGGTATCAGTCACTGCCTGGAAGGAAGCCCCAGCTTGTGAACTCTTCTTGAACCGACATTTAAGTCTACGGTCATAAATCACTGGGACATAAACTCCGCCATTCACGACTGATAGCAGCGTATTTGTGGCCTGCTTACCTTAACTTCTGACGACTGAGGCGGAAGCCAGCATGCTCGCTCGCTCTCTCTCTCTTTTTTTTTTTTTTTTTTTTTTTGCAGGCGACACAACCCAGAGAGCAGGGGCTGTCTGCCCCAGCTCGATCCTTGTGGCCGCGGGGTGGGCACCGGCTCAGCTCATCCGCACCCGGCACCCCCCGGCCGGGAGGGGCGAGTCCTGTTCCGCACAGGATGGGGTCGGTGGCTCCGGACACCCGCCTACCCCGCTCCCCTGACACTTCAGGCTGCGCACCCTACCCCGAGCCGGTCCCCGGCGGGGCACGGAGAACGGGATTGTTTCCCAGGGCTGCTCTGGGAAGGGAAGGAGAGAGAGGAAAGGAGGGGGGGGGAGTTGGAGGGGGGAAAAAAAGGAAAAAATAAAAAAAAAAGGAAGAAAGAAAGAAAGGCGGCCGCCTGGGGAAGCATGGGGCAGGGTGGGGGCTGGGGAGGGAGCGCAGGAGCACGGCAGTGAAGGAGTGCGGCCCCCCCGCACCCGGGCGTCACCGAAGTCCAGGAAAATTATGCTAATGAAGACAAACGGCGCTCACAAAGGGTCGCTCTCACCAGCCTCCAGGGTGCTGCTGTGGGGGTTTGAGTTTGTCCCTCTTACCGGTGGGCTTGGGGGGCAGCTGCAGAATAACCCCTCTGCCTCTGCCCACGGCCAGGAGCCCCGCACAGCCCCGGCTTAGTCCCGGGGAGGGGAGCAAAGCTCGGAGAGCTGGGGCTGGGTCCGGAGAGCCAACCGAAGCCCACCAGGATCCCCGCTCTGGGCAATGCTTTCAGAGCCACGCTGGAAATCATTAGAGTTACTAATTATTAACTCATGCATGCGTGAGCGCACACACACACACAGATGTACACACAGACACCCCCTGCCCCCCTCAAATATCCCCAGCGCCCGGGACGGGCACAGAGGCGCTCACACACACACATGTGCTGCACAGACGGGTCGGGGTGCCCGCAGCACCCCGTGGGGACGCGTGGGCGGGAGCCCCGCGTGGACGCGGGCCCGGAGCCTCTCAGTTCGCCTTCGCCTTCTTTCCGCGGCACAGCTGGGGAAGGCGCTCGCCTCTTTCCTTAGCGCCACGGGGTTTGGGGGTGGTGGTGTCCCCCCAGTTTCCTGCAACAGAAGCACGGCAGCGACCGTGCAAACGAGAACTTAAACAAAGTTGCAGACCCTGCCCGTCTGGCAGACGGTAACGGAGCTGTGGGCTCCGTGCATTGAGCAGAGCCTGCGAATAAAATCTAGGTGTAAATTTGACGTTACTTCGTTAATTAAGGCATTATAAATATAACTAGTCCGTTTAAAGCACGAGGGAACCCAGCGTCATCTTTAAATACAAACAAAGCGAGGGGGAAGCGAGAAATAAAAAGCACTATAAGGCTAGGGTGGCCTCTTACGCATACCAATGGTTTTTGTCATTTATGGCTATGCAAGATTTATGACTTCGTGCACCAAAGCTGTAAACAGAGCACTAAAACAGAAAACACTTGCTCCTTATGGCATAAGTGAGAAGGCACCACATGAAAGGGGAAGCGGCCAGCGTAGGAGGAGAGAAGAGGCAAAAATCCTTCGTATGCGTTTTGCTTCAAACAATCCTGTGAATGTTGCTTTGGAAGGAAAAAAAAAAAAAAAAAAAAAAACAACAAAAACTCTTTTTAGTCAATAATCAACCCCACACTTTCTTCTGAAACTGCTGATCTGCCATTCGCCCACTTGCCCGGCCAAATACTGAGAGGCAGCGCTGCGCCCCGACGGAGCCCCCCGGACCGGCGAGGAGGATTTGGACAGGGAGAGAAAAGATGGGGACTGCCGAAACCTGCGAACACCGTGGAGCCTGCCGGGTTTGGGGACCCCCGCCGAAAGCTGGACGAGTTTTTCCTAAGAGGGCGTTTCAACTTGGGAACCATCTCCAGCGGGATATTCTGACTAAATGTCTGTATTTAAGAACGGGGAACGGGAAGCGGGGGGAGGTTTTTTAAAAAGGAAAGGATATGTAAGGACTTCAATTGTGAGAATCGAAGTGGTTCATAGGAATATTGAAGTGTTTCTTCCATTCATCTTACTGCCTGCAAAGAGTCTTCTGCGAGATTTCTCCAATTAGTCCCATTTCCCCACGCCCCCTCTCTCCCCAAAGAGGTAATTTTAAACATGAGAAGATGATTATTTTTTTTTATGTCTCCTATGATGTCGGGATAAGTGTCCCAACGCACAGATCCCCGCTGCTTTTATCTGTCTTTCCCTCCCAGAGGCCGAATATTTTCTTTCTGCTCCATTCCGCGGACAGAGATAGGGCTTAGCTCGGGGAGGGACGGGCAGTGTTTGGGGCTGATTTCTGAGTCAGAAATGACTGCCTTTTCTCCCCGAAGAGTCCCACTCTGTGGCACTCCCTCCCCTCCCTCCCCCCACCTCCCCCGAATTACTATTTTCCGAATAAAATAATGCCTGTAAAGCGCCTTGTCCTTGGATGCCCCGAAATGGAAGCAGGCAGCACCATAATTCAAGGCTGGTTCTGGGGGATCTCTTAGGGATGAAATAGCAAGGCAGGGAGCTGAGGGAGAAGTGGGACAATTCTGGAAGTGGTCCCTGTCCAAGTCGTTAGAGTGTTAGAAGGGGATATCAACTGAATTAGAGAAGGACTGGACCATCGAAGCAAGCCGTGGTCAATCTAAATTTTTGTTTATATTTTCTAACACTAGAGAGGCGATGCACTCTTCGCTATTTGCTCAACAGACTGAAGTTATTTACATAACTCGCCGAAATCCCCCTCTCCTCCAGAACTCTTCTTGCTTCTTTTTACTCTAGAGCAGGACTGTATTATTTATGAGCATTTTAACTGGGTCAATATGCATCCAAACTGGGTCGTAAATCAGAGGAAAGGCTGCCAAGTAATTTAGCTGCAATTAAAGCTTGGATTTTATTTTTGAGGCACGTTTTGGCCCATTTCAAAATACGGCAATGCCAATCTTGGCTTTTAGACACACAGATGGGAGAGAAAGAGCTCTCCTTCCCTTGTTGAAGAGAGAAACACCATGCTTCAGCATGGCAAGAAGGGGAAATAAAATTTATTTGGGTCAGTTCTGCTTTGAGAGCGGCTTTAAAGAGCAGGAAAATGCGAGACCATCCCAAACATAACCCCGAAGGTCTCTGCAGAATGGCCGCGAATATCTCCAAGTGGAAATAACCTTTTTTTTGGTGCTCTCAGCGGAGTTTTTATCATCGGTCACTTTTCTTCTTCTTTCCCTCTCTTTCTGACCCCTTGGAAGACGAACAATTACAAACAGCGTGTAACTGGACAGAAAATGGTTCAACAGGAATAGGCGTGAGGCATGGAGCGATCTGGAGGAAAGCGAGTCCCTGTGCTCCAACCTTTCCCAATGCCGGGGCACGCCAGGGAAATAGGGTTTCATATAGCATTTTGCCCTCTTTGGATAGCAAGGTAATCTTTCATTTTTGTAATTTAAAGTGCGTCCTTCATACATATCTATGCATTCATATTGATAAGTATATGCAAATACTTACATATTTATATATATGGAGATATATATATATTTATGTAAGCGACGGCATGGAAATAGATTTAGGACTAGTATATGCTCTCCTAGAAGATACTTTCCACTCCTCTCCTTTTTATTCTCGCTATCCAGATTCTCATTCAGAGAGACAGAATAAACCCCCACATTTTCAAGACTGATTTATTGTTAGAAGCCGTGGCTGGCTCTTGGTTCAGCTCCTTCTCACCACGGAGAAATAAAAAGGAGCGCCTTGGCTCATTTGGGAAGGGAAAGCTTTGCCATAGAGCTGAGCACTCATGCAGCGCTCCTCGCACAATAAACAAAGTACCACTAAAGCATCATAAATAAAATGGCAGCACGATCGCACAGTCATCGATTTACGGAGCGGCAGCGGCCGAACAAACACCCATGAAACAACAACCATCGCCGCACACTCGAGCACGACCCCGACCGAGGAGCATCACACACCCCCCACATCGTTTTCTCCGACTTGCTCTAATACATAAATAAATAAACACACAAACACACAGAGAAAATAATAGAATAAAATTAAGGGGGAAAATATTCAAACACGACAATAAGAGAGGCTTCCTATCTCTAGCCGGTCATAAATAATGGTAAGATGGCAATCGAGGGGCTGTAGCAGAGGCAGCTGGCCATCAACAGCAGTGTGGGATCTCTATGGAGAAAAATAAATAAAGAAGCAAACTCTCCCTGCTCAGCTCGCTGCGAGGGTAGAGTTGAATATTTACCACAGCAAATTGAAACAAAGGGGGAAGCAGCCTGGCTCCGGGTGCACACACACCCGCACGCACACACACGCACTCACTCCAGCCTCTGCTACTGACCTTTGCCTCGAACAGCAATAACTCACCACATAAATGAACAATCAACGGAAATACCTTAAAATAAAATCCATCCTTTCTAACGAAGCATTTCGTCCTCTCGACTCGACAATAACCTTTCCATAAGGAACGAAAGCTGTCAGCGAAATAGCCAGCTCTTGTGGGGACGGTGATGGGGGCAGGAGAAAAAAAAAAAAATAATAGAAAGCAGTGCTTGCTCTGAACAGAAACTGGAAAAGCGTAATCGCAGACGGAGCCAGACCGGGTCTCCACTCCAAATGCCACAATAATGCGCTGTATTATGTGCTCACGTGGTCATACGTCAACTTAAATCCTTTTATTTGAAATAGGGAATCATTGAAGGAACAGGGTTTCTTAGCGCGAGCCTTCGCTTTTTAAAGCCTTAACCCAATATGTTAAAGAAGAGTTTTAAGGGAGGGGAAAAAAAATCTAAGAGATGCAGATGACTATGGGGCGAGATTGGTCTGATTCTCTTTCCTCCCACACCAATATTTCTTTACACAAAGCCCATTGGAAGGTAAGAGGAATTCTTATAACGCTGCACTTTGATACTTAGCCTAATTAACCGGCATTTGCTCCCCGGGCCCGCCACTCTGCTCCACGTCGCATGTCCTCTGCAAGCCCCGAAGAAAGCCCAAATCTTAATGCTATTATTTCCAGCCCCCTTCTAAACGGGACGATTACCAGCCTTCCCCCCACCCCCAGCTGCCTCTACTCTGCCATTGTACAGGGCTTGCTCAACTCCCACACGCTACATCAGGGCTCCTGTAGAAACTAAAAAGACCTATAATTACCTGACAAAGGCAAAAAAGAGTCTCTTCTAAGAGGCTAGTTGATTTTTGTCCTCGTAACACACTATGAAGAATACACCTTCCTTCACTGGCGTGCCTCTGAATTTTGCAAAATCTTTTGGGACCTTGCTGTTAAACCTGTGCTTACGCATTTCCTATACAGCTAGTTTGAGTGATGCACAAAATTATAGGTTTCTAACGTTGGAAAAAAAAAGAATTGGGGAGGGGGAGCTCTTTGCCTAAGGGGGAAAAAAAACTAAGAAAAAAAAAGGAAAATCAAAGTTGTATGTGGCCCCTGAGCCAGGCAGCTTTGCCTGTGTGTGAACCCATCACATCTTCCCTGTAAGATTGTTTAACTTGTGCTATTGACACAATAAGCTAAACAAACAAAAGAAACCCTTCACTCACACAACTTTTCTGGAAGGAGTCAAAGTAAATCAGATAGATCACGCTTTTAGTGTGCTCCTGGTTCAGTTCTGCGAGTCCAGCATTGTGCATCATCATCTACACACCCTTGCCTAAATCTTTCCACCATCTCCCATGAGCTCAAAGAAGCTAACTACATATCTCCTCTTACTGTTTCACCTGCACTTCATTGAACAGAATGGAAGGAGTTTTCTTTTTAAAGGTGACTTTTAATGTTATGGCCAAGTCTTGTTATACTCTCGCCTGGATTGTAGAAGCGGGCCACTGGAATGTAAACCCATTAGTAACAGTGTAGAGTAGTGGCATTGCAGCAAAGTCAGCATGACGTTACAGCAGGAGAAAACTTTGCAATTTTTCATATGGAAGTGACTAAGCTAGTACCAGGGTATACATATATTATCCCTCGCTAGGAACTGGAATGAAAACTACAGACTTTTTTAAAAAGAGAGGCATTAGGCACACTCGGCATGCCCGAATCTATAACTATCAGCATGCTTGGTAACTCCACAGCTCTCATACTTATTGTAAGCCAAGGCTGATACTTGCTTGAGATGGATTCGCAGTTCTTTTAAATTTGGTGTGTTTACATCCCATAGAAGAAACACATAGAGAAGTTCTTCTGCAACAATGAAACTGAAATTAATGGGGAATGGAGCAGATGTTGAAAAAAGCAGAGCAAGTCTTTCTTGGGGCTGTTGTAAAAAGTTATCGACTGCTTTGCGTCAAAAGTAGAAAGATGGCTTTAGAAGTTAGTCTTGAGCAAATAGAAACTACAAAAGCAATAAATCACAATCATAAGTCATCTGAAATGCCTTAACGCTAGCTGTGGCTATTGGCTTCAAACCCTGTTTCTGTGAACATCTTTATTAGTATTAATGGTCAAGTTAATCCTAAAACTACTGTTTAACAATTAACTTGGTGTTTATAGTGGGGAAACTAATTAATTCTTAAGAAAAGTAACTTCTTGACGTGTGAATACCTTTCACAGAGTGTGCTTTGGGAAGGCAGAAGGGGGAGTCTGCCTAACTTTGTGCTGTCCTGAATTGCAGCTGAAAATTATTCCCTTCCGCCGAATTTGGAGAAAGTTTTCCTTGCTCTAGTAGCGTGATCACGAGCTTTCAGATACAAATTCAAATGATCTTGCGAGTTGCAGGAGCTAAACTTTCCTCACCACCCTATTTATTGCTTTGCTCCTATTCCTGGACACTCAACGTTGTGTTTTATTACCTTGATGATTTGGAGACCCGAAAGACTGTTTCTAGTAGAAAAATGTTGAGTTTATCAGTAGGTCTGCTACTGATTTTTCTGTGCTTTATACACATGGCTTCGAGCTGAGTTTAAATTCCAGCCTCAGTAACAACAAACAGATCTGAGTTCATAACGTGCCTTCATTAAGGGAGACCCTTTGTGCCCGTTCTGCCATTAATAGCCACTCTTGGCATTAATGCTATTTAAAGTTACCACCAGTATAATTAGATTTAGAATTTTTACTGTGCTTCAAGTTTACTTTTATGCCAGTTGGTAAGAGGTGTGCCTATCACTCCCGCGTGGAGATGAAATGGGAATCATCCGTACGATTTAAGTACTTATTTCCTCGCTACCTCGAAAGATTTGCAATCTGCTGGGACGCAGAGCTGTTTACCTACATCCGTGCGTCTGATAAAGTTGGTCTTTGATCATTTCCAAGTAGATAAAAAGAGCAGCGTTATCGACTGTGCCCTTGTGTGAGAAGTTCTGCTCAGAGTCAGCTGAGTCTGCCGGTGTTGGGTCCGTTAAGGAATCCCAAATATCTCTGCCCGCAATGTTGTGGGTACATGCCACCGGAGGAAGGTTCCTTCGCACCGTGTTTTCGCTTTCAATTTCCGAACACAAGCGTGAATAGACATTTGCAGCGCCTTTTTGTAGTTAAGATTTAAGCAGCTCATTAAGCCAACACAAAGAGCCCTTGTAGTCCTGTAATTTATGGCCGCTTTTAAAAGGTAGTAAAATACACTAATTGTACATCAACATCCAAAAAGAAGCAGGTAAATCTAGCAGGAATTTGAGCTAATTCTATGTAATCCTCCCCTCTCGACGGCGGCATAAAAACATTGTCACTATGGAAAGCATTTCTTTTCTCCTGCCCAAGGACCAAGCACTTCAAGGACTTCAGCAACTCCGAACCACCAGACACCGACCTCCACTGAGTGCAAAGCAGGCCAGGATGGACAAATACCCGAAATTTATTCGCGAGCCATTCTGTTGTATGCACGCAGACAAAAATCAGGTTTTCTAACATCCCCACACGCACTTCTCGTTTGCAGGACTGGCTGCGGAACTCCTCGAGGAGGAGGCGAACAGACAAGCCGCGATAAGCAGCCATTCAACACCGAATTGGCTCCAACCCTCTCTCCCTCGCCTGGTGCCTTTGATTTCGGAAGGAGCTAAGAACGGACAAAGAAATTTTCTAACTCTTTCGCTCTTCAGATGACTTTGCATCCTTCCTGTCCCCAATGCCTTTATAAGGATGGCGATCACTCAGGTCCCGTACACTTCTTTGTCTGCCCAGACACGCGCATTCACCACCCATGGAAGATGAATAGAGCCAATCCAGAAAAAAAATTCCAGCTAGGTTAAATATTTATCGCAACAACAACAAAATCTCATTCCAGCAGTCTTGTTCTTCATGCAGGTACCAGGCAAATCGCATTCTTACAGCTGCCACGGGCGCAAAAGCAGCGGCCGCTGCCCGGCTCTTACCTCCTCCAGCTGCGCAGGGTTGGGCTGAGGCGCTCCCAGCTTCTTCCACCGCCCTGGCCGAGCGGCTTCGTTTCGGGGCTCCCTGAAAACAAGCAACAAACAGTGCCTTACCGGGGAGTGCAGGGGGAGGTATTTTGCTCCTTCATTGGCAATACATGGTTTGCCGGGTGCGCTGGGAGAGCCCGGAGAGGGGCGGGAGGGGACGGAGAGGACTCGGGCTCCCGCGAGGAACGTGGATTCCCACCCGGGTGAAGAGCACGGGGAGCTGAGAAATAAAAGCGTGCCGTTGTTTTGGTTGGGGTTTTTTCCTTAATTTTTTTTTTCCCCGTAGACAGCTATGCCTTCTGTCTCCAAGTGTTTGGAAATATTGTCATTCCTAACTCTTGTTACATGAACGTCTGCTTTATTTTCCTCTGGGAAACCTTTGTTTAGGATCATTTAATCAAGAACAGACATTAAACACAAGTCGTGGTGTTCATCTCTACTGAATTAAACTCGGAAAGGGTTCCAGTTTAAATGCGGGGCGTATTGTGGTTGGGCTTTTATTCAAACGGTTAGTCGGGGCCCAATCCTGCCACCGCAAGCTCAGTGAGAGACTAACAATTGACCTCAGTGAAGCGGGATCGGGCCCAAATGCTTAAAAAAAAAAAAAAATCAACGAAAAAAACCAACATCACTGAAAGCCATTGTCAGAGGGGAAAAAATCGGGCTGCTTCTTTTCCCCTAAAATAAACACTATTGCACAGTCCAAAAAGACAATAGTCAGATTATTTGCATGCCACTTACTGAATCACTTTTACATATGAATTTGTCACACATAGTAATGTACCCCTGTATTCAGTCTTGCTAATAAAACCCGTCTAATGCATCTTACAATCGTCAGTAAATGTAAATGCTAATAATTAAATAACACCGTTCTTGCTGAAGGGTGTTATCTGAGCCCTGGAAATATTAAGTCTGTCTTGGGAGAACTTTTCCAGCAGATACTTTGCTTTGGTAATTTAGTAGTTCCATAATTACACTAATAATTTTAAATTTGGTGTTGAACTCCAGTCTACATAAAATCATGCAATAATAGCCTACTAAACTGTTTATTGCTGTCTCATAAATTTCCAAGTGCTGACTGTTAAAATCTACTGGCAAACACAAAAGAAAATGGAAAGTTCGAACTGCAATCACGGAGTCCGGCGCTGCTTCCTGGGGTTATCCTAAGCTCTACCTTTCCTTCCACTCGGCTTCAGTGCAGGGGGAACCCCCTGGCATTTTAGGCTCATAGTCATACCTTAGCCGTTTTGATCCGTAATCAATAATCATGTTACAAACAGCAATAAACATCGATCAAGCGTGCCGTGACTGGGTTGTCCCACTCGTGTTAAATATGGAGCGTGTACCTGAAAATGATGCCAGTAACTTTCTGTTATTTATTTTGGAGCTATTAGGTCACGCTACCATATTTTACACTGCCACGGTCCTTTAAAGTATGCTGTTTCTTGAAAGAGTTGCTAAGTAGCAATAAAGCACTTTACGAAAACTATGACTTTTAAAAAAATTTGTTGTTATCCCAAACTCTAATATTCATTGCAGCACTGTAAGTTCGTACATAAATCGTTCAGACTAATGAGTCGTAGAGAAATTCGCCCATGACTTTTCCTTTGCAATGCTCACTGCCTTTCCATTGCTTTTTTGGCCCTGTATTAAGAGACGGTGATTTATTAACGCCAAGAAAATTGAACAAAGCAGGTCCTCCTGCACTGTGGCACCCAGCCTTCCACAGTGTGAATTAGAACATTATCAAGTGTGTTTGCCTCCGTAACACTTAATCACTAAAAGCCGTAATGTGACCACAAGGCAGCTAAAACAAAGAGTTAACATTTCTAAATATTAAACTTGTTAAGCAAATGCTCAGCAGACAAAGCAAGCACAAACAATTAAAGTCATCAAGCTAGAAATACACACTACCTACTTACCAACACAGACCCTATTGCTTGCTTAAGAAGTTTAGAATCTTTCAAGATAAATCAGGTGGGGGTTTTTTTTTAAGGGGAAAAAACAAGAAAGAAAGAAAGAAAGAAAGAAAGAAAGAAAGAAAGAAAGAAAGAAAGAAAGAAAGAAAGAAAGAAAGAAAGAAAGAAAGAAAGAAAGAAAGAAAGAAAGAAAGAAAGAAAGAAAGAAAGAAAGAAAGAAAGAAAGAAAGAAAGAAAGAAAGAAAGAAAGAAAGAAAGAAAGAAAGAAAGAAAGAAAGAAAGAAAGAAAGAAAGAAAGAAAGAAAGAAAGAAAGAAAGAAAGAAAGAAAGAAAGAAAGAAAGAAAGAAAGAAAGAAAGAAAGAAAAACTCCAGTAATAAGGAGTTGAGTTTCACTTCTGAGAGAATCACTCCTAGTGAGGACTGACGGCCACAAATCCATTCCTGACTATCTGCATTAATTATTTAATGAGTCACGTGACCCTAAAGATTAAAATTTCAATATCTCCCCCAGAACAGACGCAACACCTTTATCTGCGAGGGCAGGGATGCTCGTACTTGGGTCCCCTAATCTCTACTGCCTTTGACAGCTCCTCAGTTTCCAGGGAGGGCTCTGGGGCGTTATTAACAACGGTTTGTCCCGTTCTGCACAGCGAGCTGGGTCAGCTTTACACCCTCCCTCCCCCGCCAGATGAATCAGTAGACCCCAGATCGTCATTGTCTGCAGCGGGGAGGGGGCTCTATGCGCTGCTGGCAGGGGGACGGGAGAGCATCAGGGCGGCATTCCACGGGCCGTCTTCCTCGGGTGAGTGCTGCCTGTCCGCGGGCCCGGGCGGAGCCAGTAGGGCTGCCCGGGGCCGGAGGGAGGCGGCCGCGGAGCTTCCCCTGCCCACGCGGGGAGCCCCGACCCCGCCGGGACCCGCGTGGGCAGGGCTTGGGCGCCCGCGCAGCACCCCGCCGGAGGGGACAGCCCTGGAGCGACACCCCGGAGTCCCACCCCGGCGCGGCCCGGCCAGGCCATGAGGCTGCGGACATGGCAAGAGCCTCCGCCTCCTCGGGGACGTGACGTGCGGGTCCCGCGGCCGCGCCGCCCGGCCGGCTCGGGCGGAGGTGCGGGAACGGCGGGCGAGCTCGGGCTGCCCGAACACGGCCCCGACGCGAGACGGGGGGGGCCGGGGAGAGCTGGAGTTTCACGGCAAGCCTGTCAGGATCTCTGCCTGTGTGAGGGCTCCCCCCACCCCTTCTCGTTTACAAACACAGGGCAAGAAGACCTGGGACTGCAAGCACCCTGGAAAAAAAAAAAAAAAAAAGAAAAAAAAAAGAAAAAAAAAATTTAAAAACCAACCAACCGAGCAAACCAAAAAATCCTAGCATTGCGTAATCCCCCAATGCAGGATGGCCCTGGTTATTAAATACCACAAGGCGCTTGTCACAGTTCAGCTCCTCGTGTAATGAAACACCAGGTATAGCAAGAGCTTGCAGGAGAAACGAGGAGGGGGATCTTGGAAGAGGAGCATTTTTCTTGGTGGGTGGAGGGGAGCTGGGTGCCGGGGTTAACCGAGTGGCGTTCCCTGCGGACAGCAAATTGACTCCGAGGTGATTTGCTCTTTCTTTGAAATATTGACACACTTCCACTTCCAGCGTTTTGGGCTGCACTCTCCTTTGTGGCCAGAGCAGATAAATTCGTGTGTGAGAGACACCGGGAGATCGAGAGAGAGGGAGGGGGGAAGAGACATTTAGGTCCAAGTGCCGGATTAAAAAGAATACTGTCTTTAAAGGTCAAGGGTTTGAAGGGTCAGTCTGCTCCTCTAAAAAAAACAATTAATGGGATAGAAAATTTGTCCTCTCGGTGAACTCCTGGTTGCCTTAGCAAAGGGAGCACAATGCGAGAATTTAAACAGGACGGTGTAATTTTTGAAGTTATTGTAAAGAGGGGAGGTATTGGATGGGGAGCAGCATTCTGCTCCTAGCACAGGCAGAGGGGGGAAAAGACGGAAGGAGCATTTACCTTAAACGATGATAATCTGCCATGGGGTATTTTGCAGTCCACAGTTCAATCTCCAGCAAGAGAGTGTACATTTTTTTAGCAGACAGCCAAGATGCTGTGTCTTTACACATGACCACTTTTTTTTTCCCCCAGGAAAATCCTTTGCGTCTTCACAGACTTTTCCAAGAGAATGCCTTTCAGAACCGCTGTTGAATTACAAAGAAGTATTTATTGTAGGAGGTGATTAATGATTCTCGCTAAAATTGCTATTTGCAGCGTGATTTCATTTCTCTTTACAATGGGAGCAAACCAGGTTGATACACATAGGCTGCACACTAAAGAAATCCTGCACTGCCAATTAATACATTTCAGCTGGAATTTTGCTCAGTTGTGCTAATTTTGGCTCTAAATATGTTAAGGGATTCTCTACAATAAACCAAATGAAGAGTTACATATTTGTGGATAATAGTTACCTCACATACAGCTACATATTTTTCCATTTATAAGGCGACAACTGACTACTCAGGATTTAGTAAACAGCAATATGTGAGCAGAAATGTGCTTTTCAGGCCTGCTCCTTGGTCAGGTATGGGGACAGCAGTGTTTGCTGAGGGTATTTACAGCCGCCACCTCCCTGATGCTGAACGTGTTCTGCCAGTGGCACGTTACATTTTTCTCTGGGATGGTCCATATTCCATGGCTAAGCAACGATGCTGGTACCGCCTTTGGAGCCTGGTGCTACCTCAACCAGGGGTGATGATGCCCCTGGTCCTGGTGGCCTCACGTGAGGACAAGCACTGATTCCAAGAATCCATCTTGTATGTATTTGGGTAAGTAAATAAATATTGGCCTTCAGGCCTTCCCTGGAAGATTTACTAGCACTTGAGCTCCTTTCCAAGACTTTTCCTACTCAGCTCAGTGCTATACCGTGTTGTGAAAGCCCCAAGCAGGGCTCTCTGTTAGCAGCCCTGCTTTGCCTGAACTCCTTAGCTGCCTGGAAGCAGCAAGATGCACAGGCTGAGCTGGAACCAGTTGAATCCCATTTTGCCACAGTAGTTGTGACAATCTCGATCAAATAAGCCTCATGAGTTGTATACAAATTCATGTGTCTACCGAGGCTTTCCGAACACATTTCGAAATAATCTCAAAACAAAACAAAACAAAACAAATAGAAACAGAAAAGCCAGCTTAAAAAGAAAGTTTAGATTACTGTTCTTGTATTCCCCTTAAACAGGGCTAGCCAGCTAAGAAATCATAATCAGGTGAAAATGAACGAATAAATCACGACTGGCTAAAGATTTAAAGTGTTATCACGGCATGGGAGCTTATTGGCTCCCAGAAGATGCACAGTTTCTCTTGTCAGGCAGCTGAAAACAGTTGCACGGCCATCAGTGGAGTCAGACTCATTCTAAGTCAGCTAAAGAGAGCACCACTCACCTATACAATGAAGCAAGACCCTTCCTCGTTCTGCGACACAATTTTTCCCAGCCAGACATGTAGGAGTCAGGACGTTTTTCATCACATTTAAAATAACCATTACCTTATTGACAAGATGAATCCAAGTTAAAACAATGCATTAAACTGTTGTTTTCCATTCCTGATGCCAACACCAGCCAAGCACAAGGTGGACGAAACAGCACATAGTGGACTTGTGTTTCAAGCATTTAATTCTTTTGTACAGAATAATCTTTATTACTAGCATTTGGCACTGTTATACATTACACCAAAAATCCACAAATTGTACATGTACCCAAACTATTTAGACGGTGCCAAATATGAAGACAGCAACAGCCTTTATAGCAATATTTCTTTAAATAAATGCAATAGGGAATGTGGAGAAAAACTAATAGATCACAGCTACTGAGGGGGCTACACTTAAAACCAGTTAAGTTACCTTTGATACATAAAACATTTTCCTTTAGACAACGTAAGGGGACTTTTTCATAAGTCTTTAACCTCTTGTGGACGTGTTCGTTCTCTCCCATGTTGGTCTGTGTGTATACGTGCCTGTGCACCATCACACACACAAGCACGCACAGAGGAATCCATGAACACACCACAAAACAGCGCTATTCAAGTCAATGCCTTACACAAGCGTCTCACAAGCTCTTTGCTTTAAATGTTGGGTTTTTTTATTTTTAAAATGTTCCCTAAAACAAAAAAGAAATATAAAAAAAAAAAAAAAAAGAAAAAAAAGAAAAAAGAAAAAGAGTCCGTCTTAGGTACAGAGAATTTGTCCATGACAGCATCCAGCCCTCTCTTACACCGAGGGCAAGAGAGCGTTTCCATAAATAGAAAAAAATGATGGGCATGGAACCATTATCTATATACAATGTAGACAATCGTCCGGGTTTTGGTTTAAACATGTGCCCGTTCTTGGACACGTCTCATCTTCCTTTTCTGCTCCTGTTTTGTTTTACACAGTTTGGTCCAAAAGGCCAGCCTCCACCTCGAGGCAGCTTGAAAACCCCAATAGATAGGTAAATATATATATTTTTTAAAAAAACCCAAAAAACAAACAAACAAAAAACCAACCAAAAACCAACAAAAAGACTCAAACCAAAAACCGTATTTATAGCGCGGCTGCGTTGGGTGTAGCCCCATCGAGCGGATGGGGATGGCCCTGTGTCTGTGCTTTGGACTGCTGGCTCAGTGTGGACTGGTTTGAGGAGCGCATCTTTGTGTTAGGCAGTTTATGGTCTTTCTTCCACTTCATGCGCCTGTTCTGGAACCAGATTTTGACCTGGCGCTCGGAGAGGCAGAGGGTGTGCGCGATCTCGATGCGTCGCCTTCTGGTCAGGTAGCGGTTGAAGTGAAACTCCTTCTCCAGCTCCAGGACCTGCTGTCTGGTGTAGGCAGTGCGAGACCTCTTGGGCTCCCCTCCGTTGTAATTGGGATTGACTGAAACGTGCACACACAGGCACACAGATACACACGCGGAGGGGAAAGAAGGAGAGGGGAAGGGATGGAACATAATCATTATATAATAACTTGACACCGGGTTCACATAAGATACATAAACGGCAAGAAAAATTGTTTCACAGCCTATCGACAGTGGGGACAATCGAGGAGCAATAAAAAATGGTGATGGGCATTTGGGTTAGAAGAAAAGCTTCAAAGACACATGGCCCAGAGCCACTGCAGGGCAATTAAATTTATGGGGGCTATAATTACTGCCCTAACAGTTTGGCGTCTCGTAAATCTTTTGATAAAGGACCCCGGATACAAAAGGTTTCTCACTTTTTTCTTTTTTTTTCTCTCTTTTTTTTTTTTTTTTCCTCTCTCTCTTTCTTTTTTTCTTTTTTTCCTATTAGGAAACGCGGAGGGAGAAGGAGGGAAAAAAAGCCACACACGCAACGACCCATCCCGGCCCCGGGAGCACCCTCCCCCCTTCCCTCCTCTGCAGGCGCTTCCCCACCTCCCCCTGGCAAGGGCAACTCACCCGTGCTCACATGGATCTTCTTCATCCAGGGGTAGACCACCGGCTCCTTCCCCTTCAACCCGGGCAGACTCTTGTCGGGCAGCAGAGGACAGGCGGGCCCGGTGCCGGCCCCGGCGGCGGGGGCTGCTTCGCAGCGGCGCTGCAGGGCATGGCCTGGGAGCAGGGGCTGGGGCGGGCCGGGGTGGCCCTTGGCGGGCGGCGGCGGCGAGGCGCCCGGGGGCGGCTGCTCGGGGCCCGGGGCGGCGCTGCCGGCGCTGCTGTAGCTGTAGGGCGCCTGGGGGTAGGAGGGTGCCTGCGCGGGGTAGAGCGCCTCGGGAGGCGGCCCCGGCGGCCCCGGCGGCGCCGCGGGAGCCTGGTAGCCCGGTTCCCGGCGCTGCCGCGGGAAGTACTCGGGCAGCGCCGGGCCCGGGTGCGCGGCGTGCAGGTGCGGCGGCGGCGGCGGCGGACCGTGCGGGTGCGAGTGGTGAGGGTGGTAGCTGGCGGAGCTACCGGCGCTGCCGCTGTGCTGCGTGTATTCCTCGCAGGGAGGGAATTTGGGCTCGATGTAGTTGGAGTTTATCAAAAACGAACTCATGGTCATTAATTTGTGAAGTGCAAAAATACTAATTTTTCTCGCGTTGTCGTTTTTCTGGGCTCGGCGAGGCCCCTCCCCTTCCCCCCCCCCCTCCCTCCCTTCCCTCCCTCTCCCCCTCCCGCTGCTGTCAAGTGCTGCCGCTGCCAAAGTTTGGGCCTCCAGCCCTTCCCCCCCCTTCCCCGCTGCACTCCCCTCCCTTCCTCTCTTCCCACCCCTGGAGAGCCTACAACACACACAAACACACACCCGCGCACACACACACCCGCACCCCCCGCCGCCCCGCCACCACCTGACCGCCAGCGCCAATTACCGCGCGGGGCCGCGGACCCCGGATCAGGAAATGGAAGAGGGACGAGCGGCCGCAGGGCAGCTCCGCGCCCGCGGACCCTCCGCGGGGACCGCGCCTCCCCCACGGGCGGCGGCTGCCTGGCCAGGGAGCGCCCCGCGTCCTCTCCTCACCAGCATCCCCGGCTCCTCCCGCTCGCCGACCCGGGCCGCGTCCAGCAGTCGCGGTGTCAAGCGAGATAAAACTAATCCGGCTTTGACAGTGTCCCACCCACCCCGCCCGCCCCAGCACTTTTTGTGTCTTCGCTCTCCCGTGGGAGAGTGTAGGAAGCGGGGCGAGGAAGCAGAGCGCAGCCCAGCTGCGTGATCCAGAGGGAGGCAGGCATTGCACAAGGCGTTGCACAATCCTTTTAAACAAGCCCATCTCCAAACGCCGGGGCTGCGCGCAGGCAGAAGGCGGCAGCGGCTGTCGGGCACAGGCCACCGGCCGCCCTCCTGGGTCTGTCCCCAGCGCCCCACCGCTGCGGACCGCGGGCAGCCGCGAGCTCCAGGGACAGCCCTTTGCGCCTTTGAAGCTGTGCTAATTGGAGGAATAGATGCAAAAGTTAGAATGAAGGTCGCGGGGAGGCCGAGGAGAGTCATCGAGGGGCTGGCGGGGTGTGAGGCATAGAGCGAGCCTGAAAATAACGGGGGACAGAGGGGGAAGGGAGAGGGGAAGACGGACACGACGATATCAAACACTTCCTACCGGCGATTGCAGGGCTCACTGTGAGCATCCCTCCCCGCGGAGGAGAGCTTTCTGAACTGCGAATTTAAGTCCCTTGGTTCGGCATGCCTCGTCTTGGGTTTATTTCTTAATTTTCACTTCCATGTAAAAACGCTAGCGCCTTGGCAGAAGTAACTCACAAACCCTGGTGTAGGAGGGCGAGGGCACTCGGGCACTTCTAGGTTGTTAAAACTGAGACTGTTAACGGTATTTGCAGCTCAGGGGGAAACTAGGCAACCGCCCTGACCTTAGGTAATTGAAATTTGATGGTTAAACTAATTACGCTCTTATTCTAAGGGGGGAAAAAATGCTTATTGAACGTCAGCTAGTCTGCCACATTTGGAGTAGGCGCGAACTTTTCGGATTATTTTTTTCATCTTTACAGGAAAGCATATAAACACATAGAAATATTTACCGCACTCTTAGAGAATATAATTGCTGAGTGGCTAATCTCATCTGCTAGTATGAGAAAATACTTCTAATATATCAAGCGTAAATATGATACGGTTTAGATCTTACCCTCCTAAAGATATTACATTAACAGTTACCCAGGTTTAAATTCAGATTATTGTCTTTTGCAGTTTTATAGATAATGGATACATGCAATAAAATTCTATTTGAATATATATTCTATCTAACAAGACACACATCGTATCGATTTATATTTTATCCAGAGACACACAGGCATGCACATTGCATGCGGCTCGTAATATGTTAGAACATTTCCAGCACTTGGGTATACTGGGATACTTATCTAAACAATCACTCATTTCCTCCTACTATCGAATGTCTAATTTGTAAAGAGAGTTAAAACACATTTACTTACTCATTTCCAACAGCACATCTATGGAACTCTAACTGGCGTATAGATAAGTTTCTCTATTTACTCTGCGTGGAGAGGAAATGCGGTTACACACACGCGGCTGCACACAGAGACAGCCGCAACTGTTCAACAGCACACGTTTGACAGAAAAGGGGAGATTGTTTTATTTATATTCAAAACAACCACAACAACGAAACAACAGCAACCTATTTCCTAAAAGAAAAAAAGGTCCCATCTCTATGACTGTAAAAACCAAAAGATTGCCGAAGCAATCCACCACGATAGCATTTTCCCGGCGTAAAGAGATACATGCACACACAGAGACGCATACATACAAATACCTGCCGGCTAGCACCAGATGAATTACACTGGGGTATCGTAAATATTATCCTCGGCATAAGTCCTGAGGCACTCTGGCCGGAGCACTACAGCGGGCTGCTGTGTTCCCACGCCACAGTAAAACACAACGAAAAGTGTTGTCTCGGTTTGTAAGCTCAGCGTTATATTGGGAGAGTTGACCGAGCTCTGCTTCATATTATTTACTGTGATTAGATCTCAAAGTTTCATCGTGCCTCTTTCTACGGTGGGGCTCTGGCGCTTGGTTACAGAGAGAAGGACTCAGTTTTGTATACGAGTGTAAATCTGCAAGGTGACCTGAGCTACTCAGCTCAAGTCTGGCTTTTTCGTGTGGTTCTATTAGTCTGCGAAGATGTGCTGAGGCAGGACCTCCAAAAGGCCTGTTCCGTGTCTTTGTGGTTTTGTTATCATAAACAAGAACCCAGCCAAGACCACCAAGTGTTATCTTGCACACGGCCATTTCGACATTTTACTGCAAGATTTATGGCTGCAATAAACAATCTGAAACCCCTTTTTCCCCCCAGTACTTCCCTTTAACAAACTTGTACCATCACCCTAAGTTCTCAAAGAAAGAAAAAGATAGGATTAAATAGGCCAGCTCCCTTATTTTACCAGAAGGACTAAAGGCTCGATTTCACTGGAGAAGGAGACTTCAATCAATTTATAAAGAAGCGAGAGTTTCCTGGCCGAGGCTGGCCGAGAACAAGATGGGGACAGCACTGGAATTAAGTTGAGAGGGAGAGAGTAAATGCTCATGCACCAAGAAGAGGCAACTCAATACATACCGAAAGAGGGGGGAAAAGGGGATCCCTCTTTTTCTGGTGAAACAGACAAGCATTCCTGCTACCCTCCACATACGCAGCTAAAACGTAATTACCACGAAAGAGAAAAGAATAATAACAACAGCAATAATAATAATAATAGTAGTAGTAATAATAATAATAATAATAGTAATAATAATAGTAAGTCAAGTCAACCTCTCGCCTTGCCGGGCATCCTCCACCGAGAGCGGTAGGAGGAGGAAGAATCGCACTAGCAGCCTGGCTTGACTTTGATTTGAACCATTTTGAATATATTTAGTCCCAGCTTTCCCCTCTTGAATGCGAGGCTGTCCCAAGTTTCAAAGTGACCGAAAAGTGACACCGTGTGCATTTTGTTTCTTATTAATCTTACACATTGACAGTCTTTGTTAAATAACAAGGCGTGCCCTTCACCAGGCGACATTTTCATATTTGTTAGACGCGGTGACCTGAAGTTCACCTCGGCCTTGGACTTAGTTTTTCTAAAAGGTCTATAACAGTGTCTTTTAGATAGCAGGGTGCTTTGCCCAGGTCACTACTTCTAAGAGAAAAATAAGAAAAAAATCGAGGGAAAATGTAAACGTTATGGAATGTATCGACTGTATTAATTTCTTTGTTCCTGGGAATGATGCAGCCCCGAAGCTGCTCCTGCCTCCGCGGACGAGAGCGTCCTTCCCGATAGGCGCTGCCGGGGCAATGTTGGCATTTTTGCCCCAAGTTCAGCATTTAGTAAAAGCGGTGGTTTCCCTGGCACTGGGGCTCCTCTTAACAACGGGATAGTTGGCGGGATTTGCTCACTCTGTCCTGGTGCGCTTAAATAAACACACGTAAAATGTGATTTGTGCCCGGATTTTAAATGAATGGTCTTTTGAGCAGACCTTCCACGCCAGAGAGCAGCGTACTGAATGCAGAGAGTGAAAGGACAGAAAGAGTTCGTCTCATATTATTAACTGTTCTGTTCTAGCCTGTTGCCTTTTTTTTTTCTTTCTTTCTTTTTTTTTTTTTTTTTTTTTTTTTTTTGGAGGGGGGGAACAATTTAAGCAATAATTGAAAAGAGTCCATATGTATATAAGTCGCGGCGTCAACTTCTTTGAAATTATTCTCATTGATATTTTTATTCTAAACCAGATTTAAAATACGGAATCCGGACCACTAATTGTTTTAGTGAGGAAGTAAATGGATTTCTGTCACCTACTCTTGAGTAAGCCGATTATAGTAACAGCTTTCATTCTGGGTATATCAAAGACGCATTGTTATTCTTGGAAACAATCCGCCTGCTATTCTCTAACAAAATAGATATTTGGCTACGGTTTTTAGCTTGTTATCAGGCTTCTCTCTTACACCAAATAAATAGTCTGCATGTGAAAGGTTATATACTATCTCCAGAGCGGGCAGGCTCCCTAAACGTGCAGTACCAGGGCTCGCTACAAGTGAGCAGCAGCAACAACTTGTGAACAGCGTCTACACGCCGAGCAAACACTTGCATTACACACTTTCCAGGCTTCAGCAGGTACTTTAGGCACAATCTCCGATAATCACTTTGGCTAATCTGATATCTAACCTCTCGCGTACTTGTTCCCAAGATACAGCGCTCGCCTGCCACGATCCAGCTGTGTCTCTGGCGAATAATTCACGCGTACCAGTTACACAGAGGCCGGTTTAGGCTGCTGCCTTGGGGGTGGAAAGGCAGCAATGCGTAGTTGGGGGTGAGGTGTGCTCTTTCTCGGATTTCCTTGTCGCACTGTCCCCTCCTTCACACCTTTCAGGTCTGATTATGGCTATTTGGGAATAGCCTTTCCCATTTCCACCGACCCCTCAGCCTTGAAATTTCAAGCTGAATCGCGATTATGTCCTCCAGAATGAAGTTGCTCGACCAATATTGGCTAGGTCTCCCTGCAGACACGTCTAACCAAGGAGCTGAAGCTTTCACTCAGAGGCGGCACTGGGAACAAAAAATCCCAGCAATGTGGGAATCTCTCTGCGCTAAGAAATTCCGCTAAACTTTCTCTTGGAGGAATGAAGAGGGGTGGGTGGCGAGAGGAAAAACAACGCGTCCTACTCCCAGTTCGCTGGGAACTGTCACCCCGGATAATTCCAGAAGGCTGTGAGAACCCTCCAAAACACGGAGAGGCGCAGGGCGCCAGCTTCTCTGTAATATTTCCATGGGTATCGCAACACGGCTCCACCGCTCCTCATTTTAAACGAGGTCCTTCGGACCAAATATATAGCCCGTATTATCTCCGGCATGTCCTGTTTAAGCACAGTTTAGCGGTCGCTACAGAAATGAGAGCAAAAACAAAGACGCGGCTAGGATCAATACACGCGTTAATAGCTTCGCTCCTATCTTATCTTCCTGCCATTTTGCAAAGTGAGAAGGCTTAACATTAAACCTCTTAGAGCAGGTTATTATATAATAAACAAGGGTGAGGCATTTTGCTACCTGACTTTTGGAGGAGGCAACATCAGTGTCTTCTGTGGGGGTAACACGCGTGTTTACCTGCCGCGGCTGAACCCGAGGTATTCAGACACAAATGTGGCTGATAATTCAAGATGAAATACAACGTGTATTACTCTTGAAAAGAGGAATTTTCTATCCTTTCCTCGGTAATTGAGGTCATTCAGCCAGTAGGGTTCACCTGGAGTCCATACTGTGATACACACGTAACTCAAAGCTATTTTATCTTTTGTGCTGATAGTCAAGATCTCGGCTATAACATTGACATCAAACTCTGTCTGGGCGAATGACTAAGAGTGGTGCAAAACGTAAACTTTTGACCCTCAACTTTTTGACCTGCAGTTGTAACGCCCTTAACCACAAAGATATACAAAAGCTATGCAGCTTCTTTTAGGAGTAAGAGACTCGCACTGTTTGTTTCAATACTTCTGCCGTTTCCCCCAGCTTTCTAAGGGCGCTTTTTTCTTCTTCTTCTTGCTGTTGAGAAATCGGATACTTTTGCATTTTTAATTATTTTTTTTCTTTTTCTTAATCTCGCAGCTTTGTAACATGCTGTTAGATCAGTTTGCACAGCCTTTCGGCAGCGTTGGAGGGAAGCCTGTTACTCAAAGGCGCTATATGGTTACAATTGCAGGTGAAATGCTCGGTAAGTTCTGGGCGTGAGGTTGGAAGGAACGGAGCGACGAGCGTTGGGGGAAAAGCTGCAGCTCTCTGCTGAAGGGTTTTAGTCATTTCTCCTTGATTTAAACATAAAGAAACAACTCTAATTGTTTGCGAAGCCTTGTCTAGGCAAACGAGTTGACTGTGAACTTGGTCTAAAGCGAGCTCTGCTGGTGATTCCTAGGGTGTGCAGATTTATCTTTTCTGCATTTACTTAACCTGGCAGTGAACTGCACGGGCTGCCATTTATTATCCGGAGACAGACTTCACCTCAAGCAAGGACTGTTCCACAAAATTGCAATAATTACCCAATAACCTTCATAGCAAATATTATTATTGAAAAGACATTTTTGGGGGGGAGGGGATATAGAAAAGATTCCTTTTGCATGTTAAAAGGCAAAATCCATGCAAATTTTGCACACTCTCTGTGTCAGATTTGATATTGTTTGTGCGCGTAGCTACAGGAACATGTGACTGGGGTGGTCCATGAGTATTTGCCTTCCAGAGAGACATTAGTGAAGATGCTTTAATTTGAAAGGCATAATATTTTCAAAGATGACCAGACGACTGTGGGAACTGTGGTTTTCTGCTCTAGCTAGTAACCCTAACCTCAAATCGGGGAGATTTTGAGGGCAGGAAAGAGAAAGAACTAAGAAAGCCAACGACATCTTAACCTAGTCAGGAGATTTACTTGTGTCTGCTCTAAATGCGTTAAATCTGTATTTGCGGGGAGGGAAGGGGCATTGCTCCCATATTCAGGGTTTGAAATCGAAACCTTCTGATCCCCCCCTCATGATCAGTTCCATTCAATTTCCCATGGAGCAGATTGCAAACTCCTCTATTGTCACCCTTCCACAGATACACACTTATTAAATGTAAGGAAATGGCAGAATAATAATTTCCCTGTAATGTTCTGAAATTAGGGCGTTTGCATGGTTTAGACAAGGCTGCAGAGCTGTAATTTACGGATGACTTTCCATTGGATTGTTATAATTCTGGTTTAGAGAAAGTTATGTCTTGCAAAGTCACTGGTTCCACACATTAAGAGAGCTGCCTAATCTTTAATTGGCCTTACGCTTAGACAGGAGACACTACACGCAAGTATTTCTTTCAAAGGATTAGGTAAACTGTATTTCAAATTGCCGAACGCAACTTGCCATTCCTAAACTAGAAAAAACGTGCACTTATTAATCCCCTAAACACATCAGAAAAATAACATGTGCAGATAAAACCTCTCTCTTGATTCCAAGTGATAATTCTCCATGACATTTTCCCTCAGAAAACAATTCGGACCTGGGACTATTTTCACAGAGTTCGGCAGCCTGGGCTCGTTTGAATTTCAAATTTCAAATTTCAAAGCGTATTAAGAAATCTTAATGCATTTCTGCGTTTGAATGGTTTCAACTGTGATGCTTAGGATAGGGTAGGGCCAGAAACATGGTGAAGTTGTCATTTCTAGCTAACTTTCTTTTGTTGTTAGTGTTTCTTGCAGTACAGGCGGGTTTATACGCTTCTGGACTTAGGGATATTTTTCTTTTCCGTAGTTCTTGAACGTCTGTACATTGTATTGTGTGGGATATGGTCCAGAAGCCACATTCAAAAATGTGGAAAATACATGGTAGCAAATCTTTTCACTCTAGACAATGAAAAATTACAATCCAGGATTTTCCAGGATCCTCAAATATTAGTCAAACGGGTGTCCGTGCATGCTTATATATTCACCAGTTAATTCAAATAGCGCAGTGTTGTTGAATACTGAGTAATCATGAGCTGTTTGTGTCTAGTATAATTCCCGTTTACAGGCAAAGAGTTTTCTTTGGAAAAGGACCCATGTATAAATGAAGACCAAACTTTAAAGTGTTTTTCATGCCTTGCCTCAAACTATAAAATTTTATGGCATATAGTATAATATAATACACGCCTATAATATATAACTTTCTGATATTCCTATTGACGAAAATGTGTCAACTAGAGTGCTATAAAATCTCCAGCTGTTTATAAGGAAATGATTTTCAAATGTGCATTTGGATATGCTCTTTTAAAGACTTTCTCTTTTTTTTTTAATATGAAATATAGGCAGATGTGTTTGTTTAGTGTTGATAGGAAGGATCGACAGACACAAAGGCATCAGACTATTTATCTTCCACGAGGGTTGACTTTAAATAATAAATGTTCTTAAAACTGAGCTCTTTGGGATGAACCTACCTTAGATACTACCATTTCTTTAAAGACAAGTAAATTAAAAATAGGAATCAGCCAGAAATATGCAGATCTTGGAGAGGTACACAACAACCTTGCCCTCCTAAAAACCCTGCACCTTTCTCCCATTTTTGCTCACAGTAGCAAAAGCAGCCTAAACCACAATATTCAAATGGCATAGCACTAGCAAAATAAAACAAAGCCCATCTCTCACATCAAACCACCCCATTCTTTTGCAAACCCGACTTTATGACACACAAAGGAAAACAGTGCAATCTGCTGAATCAATGTTACTCCAAACCTGTGCAGAGAAAGATAGCCACAGCTGGTTTGGAGAGGTAGGTAGGTAGGTAGGTAGGTAGGTAGGTAGATAGATAGATAGATAGATAGATAGATAGATAGATAGATAGCAATTCTCAAAATTCTGCCCTAGCTCCTGACTAGTCTGTTTGCACCCCCCGAGATCACTTGCCAAAGTAACAGCTCTGAGGATAAGGATCAGGCCTTAATGTTACCCAGAGAAAGATAGAGTTCCTTTCACCCTTTCATTCAAGTCCTGGAAATTCAAAGACTGAAGTTAAATCCGGCCATAAAGTTTATTGCTGAGTAATCACACTCTAGTGAGAACAGTCCACTTAAATAAAAAGAATGTTGAAGTAAACACGCAGCTGGGGCCTACCCAACAATGGCAGCCAGCAATATAAGGCAGAAAGGGAGAGAGCAGAGCTAGGGGGATATTTACAATCTTCAATAAACCAAGCCCGTATTTCATAATTTGCAGTACTCTAATGACCTGTAGTCTCTTGTATTAATGCTACAAGTTACAGTCAATTGGTTCGCTTTAAAAGAAAAAAAAAAGGAAGTCACAGGAACATATATATGTACACACACGTACACACCCTTTGTATCCATGAATACACCAATATGAGACACATATATGCATGTGCACGGCTTTACACAGACACACACACTGATTTGTACATGCAGGCACACACGCATATAATTTAAATATATTTATATTTATGCAATTCCATATAGAATCAGGAAAAAGTTACAGCAGCGTTATGAATGCGCATCCCCAAAACACACTACACACCCGCAGATGTACATATACACACAGCTAAAGCTTTCTGCACAACCCAGTGCAGAAAATATGTATCTAAGCGGTCCAATACAGTCTGTGCTATTTTAATACTGGCTCTGATTTGCAACATATTTCTCCAATCCAAAGATTATTACCATATCATCACGCCTCCAACTCTATCATGCCTACATTAGATGCTGCCCAGATAATATCGAGCCCAATCTATTTTGTTTCCCCCTTTTTTTAATCGCCTGCAGTAACTACTCTTTGCTAAACAAAACCTCTCCAAACTTGGAGAGTCTATTGGAGCAAAGGAAGTAATTATCTTCTGTGGTAGTCAAAGTGATTAAAGCTAGGCCCCAAAATCCATCTCTGCCAAAGTCGCTTATTGTGGTTTACTTTGATTTGATCGTTAAAATAGAGAGCTAGCTGCTGCGAGTGAAGGGATGGGGGGGAGGTATTTGCAGCACAACCTGGATCATTAGTGCTTGATCCTGCCTCTCAGGCTCGGTGGGACCGTCCTGAAAACCTCCAGGCAGAGAGGAAGGGAAAGAGAAAGAGAAAGAAAGAGAAAGGCGAGAGGCAGCGAGAGCGAGCAGGAGCCTCGGCTTCCCCACTGTACAAATAAACTTTAAGGAACTTGTGCACAAAACTTACCTTTGACTTGCAAGGAGCCATTTTTCACATAGTACTGAGAACTTGTGGTTTGGATACTTCTGTCCCTAAACCTGACAATTTGAATGGCCAGGAGGCACACGTAGCCTGCAAAAGAGTCAAATGAAGTCCAGCGTCAGTGAGATTATATGTTATGTGGTATATAATGTTGGATGTCAACTCCCCAAAACCATAAAACTTACTTTAATGGCACCACGTGACTTTTTATAGCCAGTGAGCCTATCTGTCTGTGCTATGGATGATTTTACGATCTAATTCATAGACAAAACCCTATTCATTTGGCACCCAAATGTCATATAGCCGGAACTGGGGCTTATAAAGTTTACTGTTTTATAACTTTTAAGGGAAGGCATCAATGTAACCAGTCAGTAAATGTGCAAATCTTTAGTTGCTCTTAGAAGCTCAGAAGAGTTAACCATTCAAGCTCTGATGGGGTAAGTAACATTACGTTTATAGCAAACTAATTGTAGCGAAGAAAACCAAAAATCTTTAAAGGGTGAAGAGTGGGAATGTGGCTAGAGAGGGTTACTAATAGACGCAGAGGGCTTGGACATGGTTGTCCCGAAATATACTTAATGAAACCACAGGAGAAATTCTAGAGCGATGCAAACACACCCTGGAGCTCGCAGCATATTTTAACAAAGCACATGTTTTGGGGTTTGGGTTTTTTGTTTTGTTTTGTTTTGTTTTTTAAATTTTAACCATCAGCAAACAGCTAACAGTTGATTCAGCCACAAAGGATGTTGATTGTGGTCCTGCGATGCAGCTTTCCACCTAGCGAGAAACAAGCAAGGAAGAACTTATGGTCAAACTTTCAATTAAAAATACTGATAGCGGACAATTGCAGCATCCACCATTTGCAACGTGCAGCAGGAGCCAGGTAAAATAGCATAACAAACTCTGCACGGGCTAATTTTTTTTTTTTTTTTCAGAGGCAAATCAGGAAGCACAACTTCTTGCTTTGCACAAACCAGATCACAAAAACTTTACAATAGAAAGTTTATTTTTTTGTTGATTTCCAGTCAGGTTTTTTTAAAAACAAATAATAATAATAATAATAATAAAAAAA